>NC_142012.1:56094928-56246803 GCF_049901735.1 Notechis scutatus
AGGGAGGGAAGGGATGGAGGGAGGGAGGGAGGAAGGAGGAGGGGGAGGGAGAGAATAAAGGATGGAACCTAATCAAGGAAAGAAGCAACTAAGGAAACATTTCCTTTTTTTCCCATTTTTTTAATTTTTTTAAAAACAAACATAAACAAATACAAACATAAACACAAAACATAAAACCATCTTTCCATTGTACAGTGTGTCGGTGGGTACATATCTTCTTGTGCACAGTATCAACAGTCTTTCCCTTCTAGATACATTATTAAAATTCATATTATATAAATATGCATATTATATTATTATTAACTCCTTATCAGACTTTAATTATGAATTGCATCATCCTTTTTGAGCAAATCTCAATTTTTTTACATATCTCGATTCATTATATCATTCATTTCATTGTAATCAGTTATAACATATTACATTGTCTTATCTTTACTCTACTATTATATTTATATTGTATTATATTTTATTTCCCTATTTTCTTATTTAACCATTGATAAAATAAGTCCCAAATTTTATAATACTCTTTATCTTCTTGCTCTCTAGTTGCTAATGTCAATTTACTCATTTCTGCACATTCCATTATTTTCTTAATCACCTCCTCTTCTATTGGAATTTTTTCACTTTTCCAATTTTTGGTAAATACAATTCTAGCTGCTGTCAAAACATTTATAATCAAATATGTCAATTCTTTACTGTATCCTTCTGGTAAGATACCCAATATAAATATCTCTGGTTTCAAGTCTGTATGCTATTTTGTCATTTTTTTCCAACCATGTATGAATTTTAGTCTAGTATCTCCTGGCTTCCACACACGTCCACCACATGTGATAGTATGATCCAGGTATCTAATGACACTTCCAACATTTCTCCAATTTATTCTTAAACAACCTTGCTATTCTTGCCAGGGGTTGATGCCACTGGGAGACATTTCCTAATGGTGAGGACAAGTAACCAGTGGAACAGCTTGCCTTCAGAAGTTGTGGATGCTTCATCACTGGTTTTTTTTTTTAAAAAAAGAGATTGGACAATCCCTTGTCTGAAATGGTATAAGGTTTCTTGCTTGAGCAGGGGCTTGGACTGCAAGACCATCAAGGTCCTGTGGGAAGAAATATCCATCTGGTTCAGTTCCAAGCCAGGAGAAAGACACTGGAAACATGGAGGCTGATTGGAAAGATGGTTTAATGATGAAGCAGAGCCACATGGATGGTCCTGGGCAGCTGATAACATGGAGTTGAGAAGGAGGGGTATTTATACTTTCTCTTGAGCCTTGCACCTGAGCTTCCTGTTTCTGTGCAAGAACATGTTTTCTATTAGCTGTTGGCAGATTCCCATGGGGCCATGCAGGGGTTATATAGCTGGCTCTATAGGTAAAGTACAAATCCTAGGTGTTTGTCTGAGCTAAGTTTGGTTAAAGTTTCTGAGGGTGATGCAATGAAAAACCTTGTGTACTGAATGGGTGTTGGGCAATTCCTATTGTGGCTTAATGGCTTTGTCCTGGTTTGGATCTTGAGTGATGGCAAACCTTATATTATTATTCTGCCTTTGTCAGCTTTGGAAGCCATATTTTAATTAGCAACTTTCCCGCTGCCACATTTTAGTGTCTGGGAATTTGAACGGGGTTTTTTTTTAAAGAGAGGTGGGAGTTTAGACATAACAATATTCTTCTTCTGAGTCAAGGACAAGCCATCCTACACCTGAGAAAGGACAAGGGGTGACTTGGTAGCAATGTTCCAACATTTGAGGGGGTGCCACAAAGAAGAGATCAACCTATTTTTCAAAGCATCAGAAGGCAAGACAAGAAATGATGGATGGAACCTAATCAAGGAGAGAAGCAACTTGGAACTAAGGATAAATTTCTTAACAGTAAGAACAATTAAGCCATGGAACAGCTTGACTTCAGAAGTTGTGGATGCTCCAACACTGGAGGCTTTTAAGAAGAGACTAGACAACCACTTATGTGAAATGATACAGGGTCTCCTGCTTGAGAAAGGGGTTGGACTAGGAGACCTCTAAGGTCCCTTTCAATTCTGTATTCTGAATAAACATATAAACCAAACACTTGGAGTAGCGCCTCACTGACTCCTTCGAAGATGGAGGCACTAGAAACCTTCTCATAATAATCTACAACTGGGAAGGACCTTCCTTCCTGGACTTCACACTTCCTCAGGACAGTATACAATACACGCCTAAACTTAGACCTCAGAATCAAAGCCCAGGACAGGAATACACACACATACACACACATCTATCTATCTATCTATCTATCTATCTATCTATCTATCTATCTATCTATCTATCTATCTATATCTATGTATTATCTATCTCTCATCTATTTATAATCATCTATCTATCTATCTATCTATCATCTATCTATCTATCTATCTATCTATCTATCTATCTATCTATATTATCTATCTCTCATCTCTTATCTATCATCTATCTATCTATCTATCTATCTATCTATCTATCTATCTATCTATCTATCTATCTATCTATCTATCTATCTATCTATCTGTCTGTCTGTCTGTCTGTCTGTCTGTCTATCTATCTATCTATCTATCTATCTATCTATCTATCTATCTATCTATCTCTATCTCTCTATCCAGACTTGGTAGACCCCTAACAATATAAACCACCTTCAACCATTGCATGTGGTTGGATGAAGAAAACTACTCTACTTCCAGCAGCTTCCTATTTGTATTTATTGTGTATTATAGATTTATTCATAGCCCGGTTTCAGAAAATTGGACCAAGTAAATTCTTCTAACAGCCTCAAGCCTATATAATATTCCTGTAATAGCTAGGAGAGAGAAGACCAGTATGTTATTCAATTGGGGGAGATCGCAGAAACTTTCCCACAATAGAAGATAAAAACAGACATGGCAGTTTACTCAGGAAGATGGTTTCTACTTAAACTCCAGTGTTCTCATAATTGTGTAGGTTGCATTTTCTTCCCCCAGGGGTTAGTTTGCACCAAATGAAAGACGTAAACTATTCCTTCTACTCCCAGCCAAAATTATTTGCAAGCAAACCACATATCCACTCACTCTAAACACTGATCTTTGTGCTTTGGAGGCTGCTAAACACTCTCTCTCTCTCTCTCTCTCTCTCTCTCTCTCTCTCTCTCTCTCTCTGCATTTATGTATTTGTGAAACCCATTGAAGCCAATCTGCAGTTGTCAAGATTCATAACATTCTTAGTTGTTATAGAAAGCAGCACAGAAAATAGGAACAATTTGCTATCTTGATCTCTGATCTTTACCAAGAATGGAACACAAAGAACATACTTCCCCTAGAATGGTAATAGTTTTACTAGCCTGTGGAAACAATTTATTTTATTAAGACCTTGATAAAATGCCCATATGGTTAGCACACCTTCACACTCTATTGTTCCTCAATCTTGTTGACCTCAAAGCCAGTGAACCATCCAGTGCTATTATCGACTCTTTCTCTTAAATCCATTTTTTTAACAAAAGCAACGAGACACATTAAGAATAACTCTGCACATCAAAAAGACAACCACTGAGATGAAATCAAAAGGATTAAATTGTCCATAGTTAAACTGAATAATTAGCTGTGTACTTTATAATCATACTTCAGAGGTAGAGTAATTTGGCTGTTTTATTAATACGAAGGAAAAAACGCTCTGAGGAAATTACTAAACCTCTAAATGACCTAATTTGCATTTTTTAAAAAAAGTATCTGGATAACCTCTGTTAGTTTTTACAATGTGTATGTGTAATCATTATAGTGTAGTGGCACCAGCGTCAGGTGTGAAAGATCAGGTCCACACTTGAAGATCCAGTTAAAGTGATGTATTGCTAATCATACCTATGCACAGGAATTTACCCCAGGACCTGTTTGGGGTTAGATAAGGGTCCAGAGAATTCAAGGAAGGTTGGGCTTAGTCAGGTTGTGGGTATGTAAGGATTCTAGGCTGCTTCCTCTTTTAACTCCACCCACACTGTCACTCCTTCTCCTACCACCAGGGAATTTCAGATTATAGTTCCCACTCAGCAATGCAAACCTACTGGATGGTTTAGAGTCAATTTCTTCCTTTCAGTCAGTGTGGTGTGGTCGTTAAGTGGTAGGATAGGTGCAGGGGTGGGCTTCAAAATTTTTAGCAAAGGGTTCTCTGCCTGGTTGCTGGGTGGGTTTCAGCCTCCTGCAATATGGCAGGGGGAGCATATTTGCCCTCCCCAGGCTCTGGAGGCTTTCCTTGAGCCTTCAGGAGGGCAAAAGCAGCCTCCCCAGGATCCAGAGGCTTTTTGGAAGCCAGAAACAGGTCCATTTTTTTTTTTACTTTCCCGGACTTCCATGCATGCCTTGCACTTACCTGCATCCAAAATGAGCCCCATGGGGACTCCTGGGAGGGGAGGGGTGGGATTTGGGGGTTCTCCAAAACTGCACAGAATCTTAGCTAGGGGCTCTCCCAAACCCCTGTGAACTCCCAGCAGCCTACCCATGGCTAGGAGCATGTACTAGCCCCACCTGAGCCACCAAAATTTCCTCAGAGATGCCTAGCTCTATCTCGTAGTCCAAGAACAGGTGTGTCTCAGTGGTGAAGGAGCAAGACTAGGATCTAGTCCCACCAGATCCATTGAAACTGCCTAGTTGACTTTAAGCAAATGTCTCTCTCTCTCTCTCAGTTGGAGAACCAGTGTATTTCAGTGGTGGTGGAGGAAGACTAGGGATAAGCAACAATAGCAATAGAATTTAGACTTATATACCACTTCTTAGTACTTTACAACCCTCTCTAAGCAATTTATAGAGTCAGCCTATTGCCTCCCAAAATTTTGGGTCCTCATTTTACCCACCTCAGAAAGATGGAAGGCTGAGTCAACCTTGAGTCTGGTGAGATTCGAACTGCCAAATTTGCAGTCAGCTGGCAGTCAGCAGAAGCAGCCTGCAGTACTGCAGTACTGCAGTCTAACCACTGTGCCACCACAGCTCAGACTTAAGTTCTAGTCCACCTTCAGTTCACTGGGCTCACTTCACTTTTGGATCAGCTCTTTTAAGCTCAACCAACCCACTACACAGAATTGTTGAGATTGAAACCAGAAGGGCGATTAAGCCCACCTTAAACACTTGAATGTACAGTAAATGAACAGATGGATAAGCAAATATATATTTTAGACAAATTGAAAGACAAGGGAGGCCTCTTATAATGACTTCTCCCCTCCCCATTCCCAGTGGTGGGCTACTGCCAGTTCAGACCAGCTCACCTGTACTGGTAGTTACAACCACCAGTTGGGCCCACTCAGGTGCTATCCCGTCCTATGTATCTTACCTCTTTGCTCCCTCGCCCTGCCCTTGCTGCCCAGCTGCTTTCCACACCTCACCCGATCTACTCACCCTGGCTGCCACCTGTAGGAAATTCCCTGGTTTTTGCAGCCGCGTGCAAGCATGAATGGCATGCAAGCGTGTGTGAAGCATGTGTGCGTGCACGAAGGGGTCATGTGGTCACATGCTCACATTTTCAGTGAACCAGTTGTTAAACCAGTTGCAGCCCACCTCTGCCCATTCCTCCCCCCTCAACAGCTGCCTGAGGCAACTGCATTCTTCTGCCTAAAAGCAGGAACAGAACTGGACTGTAGAATAACAGATGGGACATTGGAAATGGGCATATTGGAAATCTTCTAGTCCAACTCCCTTCTCAAGCAGGAGACTCCATAATACCATTCCCGACAAATGGCTATGCAATCTCTTCTTCAAAACCTCCAGTGATGGAGCACTCACAAGTTCTGGGAGGCAAGTCATTCCCCCGATTCAATTTTCTGTCAGGAAATTTCTCCTTATGCTAGGTTGCTTCTTTCCTTGATTAGTTTCCACCCATTGCTTCTTGTCCTGCCTTTAGATGCTTTGGAGAATAAGTTAAACCCCTCTTCTTTGTGGTAACCCCTTAGATACTGGAACACTGCTATCATTTCACTCAAGAAAGAAAGAAAGAAAGAAAGAAAGAAAGAAAGAAAGAAAGAAAGAAAGAAAGAAAGAAAGAAAGAAAGAAAGAAAGAAAGAAAGAAAGAAAGAAAGAAAGAAGGAAGAAGGAAGGAAGGAAGAGACGAAGAGGAGGATGAAGGGAGGGATGGAGGGAAGGAAAGAAGGAAAGAAAGAAAGGAAGAAAGGAAGGAAGGAAGGAAGGAAGGAAGGAAGGAAGGAAGGAAGGAAGGAGAGAGAGAGAGAGAGAGAAAGAAAGAAAGAAAGAAAGAAAGAAAGAAAGAAAGAAAGAAAGAAAGAAAGAAAGAAAGAAAGAAAGAAAGAAAGAAAGAAGGAAGGAAAGAAAGAAGAGGAGGAATGAAGGGAGGGAAGAGAGGGAAGGAAAGATGAAAGAAAGGAAGGAGGAAGGAAGGAAGGAAAGAAAGAAGGAAAGAAAGAAAGAAAGAAGAAAGAAAAGAAAGAAAGAAAGAAAGAAAGAAAGAAAGAAAGAAAGAAAGAAAGAAAGAAAGAAAGAAGAAGAAGGAAGGAAGGAAGAGAGGAAGGGAAGGATGAAGGGAGGGAGAAGGAAAGAAAGAAAGAAAGAAGAAAGAAAAAAGAAAGAGGAAGAAGGAAGGAAGAGAGCAAGAGAGGAAGGGGAGGAGGAAAGGAGACAGGGAGAAAAGGAAAGAAAGAACAAATGAAAGAAAGAAAGAAAGAAAGAAAGAAAGAAAGAAAGAAAGAAAGAAAGAAAGAAAGAAAGAAAGAAAGAAAGAAAGAAAGAAAGAAAAAAGAAAAGAAAAGAAAAGAAAAGAAAAGAAAAAAGAAAGAAAATGCTTCAAAAGCAAATGGCTTTGCTTACCAGCACAGAAGAACCCCCAAAACAAATTGATTTCATTGTTACTTGGCCTCTCCAAAGAATTCTGCAAAACTATTCCCTTTGCCTTGGGGAATTCCCAGTACTTTATTAAATGTAGCTTCCAGGATACTTTGAGGGAGTTACGGCAATGAAAAAATTGATTCGGTTTTGAGACATTGCCATCTCAAGACACTCTATAAAATTCTTCCACAGTGTTTTGCTAAATTAGCATGACAATCTCTTCTTAATGCCAGAGTGATTAAGACATGTAGGAACAAAAAAAGAGACTGCCTCTGGTCATCTTCAAAATTAAATGTGTGCCACCTAGCATTTTTCTTTCCTTGGATCTTTTCATATTGTCCCGCATTCTGGCTTTGTGTTTTTCAGCTCCAATGATTCCTAGCTTCCTTTCAAATAACTTCCTGTCCCCTCCAACCGCATTCTAGACCAATATTTGATTTGCTTTGAGAAAGCAAAACCCGAGCAGAGACAACACAAAGGTCTGAGGATAACCAGGTGGTGTTCTCTTTTGATGACCTTTCACTCCAAGCAATTATTTAGTTAATTTTTCCTCCATAAGATTTAATGCTCTGCCACCCATGTTATTAGATAGAATATGTCATATAACGGCCTAAATGTTTCATATTCATGCCTATTGGGGAGGAAGGAGGAACATCGAGAGAATTATACATGTATTCCTGTCTTAGCCATTCTTGCATTTTACCCAATAGTCTTAACAGGCTGGAGAATAAGATTATTCTCTTCTTTTATTATTTGCCGATTTAGAAAACTTGGTTTAATGGTTTGGGGATTTCAGTTTCTCTTCACTTCCTTTTGATTTATGACCTTTGATTGTAAATACTTACTTGTCTCTGTTGACTAAGCCTTGGTTTTGTTCTTTCTGTTTTCTTGGTTTTGTTCTTTCTTTCTGAAAAATTGCTGTGCCACATTTGTGTCCATTTTCTCTTGGCTCATCCCATCCCACTGATGGTTGTGGGGAAAACTGACTCCCACAACCTCCAGTGATCTTGGAGAAAAAGTAGGGTATGGGTTTTACAAAGTAAAATACGTACCTAAATAAAGTATTATTGCCTGCAACTTTTTTTAACTGCACAACACATTTTGCAGTAGGAGCAAAACTGGATGGACCAACCCATCTGACCTTGACTGATGTAAAAAAAAATCACAAAGATTTTTACTAAATCAATAGCAATCATCTCCAAAGGCCACAGAAAAAAAAATGGTATTGTTTCCAAGAACACCACATGAATGGATCCATTTAATCAAAAGGAATTGAGTTTGACTTGAGGAAATCTTTACTATTTTTAAACAGGGTGGTAAGTAATCTAAGATTGGACATCCTGTGATTAGGCTTATATGGAGTATGTGGAGAAGTTGAACCCTTAGTCTTAATATTATGATAAAGTTAAAATTAACATAGACTTTCAAAACCATTCTATTTCTTTGCTGCATTGAGAATATGGAATAGACATAAAGTCAGGTTTAGCCTGAAAAAAACTAATTGGATCTCAGCTTAAGAAGCATATTGTAGAAGAAAAATGGCAGATGAAGATCAAACACAGAACATAGAACAATAGAATTGGAAGGGACCTTGGAGGTCTTCTACTCCAACCCTCTGTTCAAGCAGGAGACCCTATACCATCTCACACAAATAGTTGTTCAGTCTTTTCTTCAAAGCCTCCAGTGATGGAATACCCACAAGCCTCCAGTGTTGTAGAAACCTAACAAGAAACATCCTAACAGTGAGGGCAATTAACCAATGGAACAGCTTGCCTTCAGAAGTTGTGGGTGCTCCATTACTGGAGATTTTTAAGAAGAGCTTGGACAGCCACTTGTCTGAAATGGTATAGGGTCTCCTACTTGAGTAGGGAGCTGGACTAGAAGACCTCCAAGGTCCCTTCCAGCTCTATTCTGATTGTGATTCAGTAGCACCCACAACTTCTGAGGGCAACCTATCCCACTGGTTAATTGCCCTCACCACTAAGAAATTTCTCCTAAATTCTAGGTTTCTTTTCTCCTTGATTTGTTTCCATCCATTGCTTCTTGCCCTGACTTCAGGTACTGGAGAATAGGTTGAGCCTCTCAAATATTAGAATACTGCTATCATGACCCCCCAGTTCTTCTTTTCATTAACCTAGATATAACCAATTCCAGTAACCATTCTTTATACATTTTAACCTCCAGCCCCCTAATAATCTTTGTTGCTCCTCTTTGCACTCTTTCCAGAATCTCAACATCTTTTGTTTGTTTGTTTGCTTTGTGGTGACCAGACCTGAATGCAATATTCTAAGTGTGTTCTTACTAAGGTTGGGGTACCAAGAGAAATGGAAGTTATCCAGGGAAACATAGAGAAATGTAGAGAAAAGTAAAGTCCTACACTTAGGCAAGAAAAACCAAAAGTACACATATAGACTGGGTGAAACCAGGCTCAATAGCAGTAACTGTGAGAGGGATCTTGGAGTCTTAGTGGACAACCAGCTAAATAGGAGCCAGCAGTGTGCAGCAGCAGCCAAAAAAGCTAATGTAATCCTACATTGTATTAACAGAGGGATACAATCAAGGGAAGTACTAATGCCACTCTATAAAGCCTTAGTAAGACCACACCTAGAGTACTGCATCCAGTTTTGTTCACCACATTATAAAAAAGATGTTGAGACTCTAGAAAAAGTACAGAGAAGAGCAACCAGGATGATTAGGGGACTGGAGGCTAAAACATACAACGAATGGTTGCAGGAGCTGGGCATGGCTGGTCTAGGGAAGAGAAGGACCAGGGGAGACATGATAGTGGTCTTCCAATATTTGAGGGGCTGCCACAGGGAGGAAGGGATCAAGCTATTTACTAAAGTGCCTGTAGGCCAGACAAGGAATAATGGATAGAAACTGAACAAGGAGAGATTTAACCTGGAAATAAAGAGAAACTTTCTGACAGTGAGAACAATCAACCAATGGAACAGCTCGCCCTCGAAAGTTGTGGGAGCACCATCACTTGAGACTTTCAAGAAGAGATTGGACTGCCATTTGTCAGAAATGGTGTTGGGTCTCCCGCTTGGGTGGGGGGTTGGACTAGATGACCTACAAGGTCCCTTCCAACTCTGATTATCTGAAACTGAAAAGCAAATCAAGGGAGCAATTAATAGCAAAAGGATGCAATTGTCAATGTTTCTCTCATTTACAGTCATTTGAAATATTTGAAATGGATACTTACGACCACAACTGAGCCCAAAATTTCCATTGCTAAGCAAGACATTTCTTTTTTTTTTGTAAAAAAGTTTTTTTTTTTTTTTGACAACAAACATAAACAAGCATAAACATAAAACAACAAATAAAACCTTCTTTCAATTGTACAGGGCGTTGGTTGGTACATATTTCCTGTGCATAATATCTGTGGTCTTTCCCTCTTAGATTTAAATTTATATTCAAATTATATTAATCAACTTTCCATGTCCTGTTATGTTATTATTACATCATCATTAGACTTTGATTGCAAGTTCACATTATCCTTTTAGAGCAAATCTCAGTTTTTACTAATTCTAATTCATATTTAATTCATTTCATAATAATCAATTATAACATATAATTACTGTTGTATTATATTTACTATTGTATTATATTTATATTATAATATATTTCATTTTCTCATTTTTCTATCTAGCCATTGATAAAATAAATCCCATATTTTATAATATTATTTTTCTTCTTGCTCTCTAATTGCCAGTGTTAATCTACTCGTCTCTGCACATTCCATTATTTTCTTAATCACCTCCTCCTCTATCAGGATTTTCTCATTTTTCCAATTTTGGACAAATACAATTCTAGCTGCAGTTAAAACATGAATAATCAAATATGTCAATTCTCTATTGTATCCTTCAGGTAAGATACCCAATAAAAATATCTCTGATTTCAAGTCTATATGCTGTTTTGTCATTTTTTTTTCCAGCCATGAATTTTAGTCCAGTATCTTTTGACTTCCATACACATCCACCACGTATGGTAATATAATCCAGGTATCTGATGACATTTCCAACATTTCACTGATTTATCCTTGAACATCCTTGCTATTCTTGCTAGGGGTAGATACCACCTGTAAAACATCTTATACAAATTCTCTTTATATGCTGTCGACATTGTTAATTTATAGTTTTGAGTACATAATTTCTGCCATTTTTCCAAATCTACCCATATAGAAAATTCCCCCCCCCCCCAAGCAATCATCGTTTCTTTAACTGCTAAGCAAGACATTTCTTTAGTGGGTTTTAGCCCATTGTAAAGTTTTCTTGCCACAACTGTTACATGAGTCTGCAGTTTTTAAATTAATAATGGAGTTGTCAAATGACTCTTTAAAAAGGTCCTATGACCCTAGAACATACCAACCATCATAAATACATGCCAGTTGGCAAGGTCCAAAGTTTGATCATGTGACCACAGAATGCTGCAATGTTCATAAGTGTGAAAAGCGGGCATAAGTCACTTCTTTCAGTGTCGTTCAAATAACTTTGAAGAGTCACTAAACCAATAGTTGTAAATAAAGGATAACCTATCTCTACATTTTTGTACATTTTTGTTCATCACACTTAACAATAAAAGGTCTGAAAAGATTAAGGTGTCAGCCTTGGAAGCCATGTTTTACTTAGAAGTTTCCAGGCTGCCACATTTTAGTGCCTGGGAATTTGGGAGGGGGGATTTCATAGAGCAGTAGAAGATTAGACACAACAACATTCTTTCTCAGAGAGTCAAGGACAAGTTACCCCACACCTGGGAAGGAGTGGCTGGAGGAAGGTCTTCAGTTGGGACGATGGGTGATTGGATCATGTGATGGACTGGTGGGTGCAGGGGATGGATTTTGATTTTTCAATTGGGAAGGGAAAACCCAAAACTCTCAGATCCGGGTTTTCCCAGATGTGCCAATATGACTTATTCAATAAATTCTTACTTGGATGAACTTAGTTTCTGAGTGCTGAATGAAATGGGGAGTTTCATTGGAATGCTAACATAAGGTTTATTTTAAATTTTTCTATTCCCACCATGTGTAATCCCCAATTTTTACAAAAAAGTTTCAATATTGCCAAAAGGCACTGTCCTCCTTCGTGCATGATGCATCTGACCTTTAAGTTTATCTATTTCTAAAATACAGCTTGCCTATCAAGCCAACTCATAATCACTTTCTCATTTCAGACATTGAAATAAAGATTCTATTTCAATAAAGGAAAGGTCATCATTCTTTTGAAAGAAAGATTATTATTCATACATTTTTTTTATTCTGTGTAAAATAGGGAAATGGGAGAGGGGGGGAAATTAGCAGGGAATGAGTAGGGTTCTCTCAATGTCACTCTTTCTACTTTGAAGTTGCTGAATCAGCAGTGGTCAGGATTAAATTTAATTATGCAGAATTACCAAAGCCAGTGAGAAAAAAAAATAGCAAAATTGAAATGCAGCTGAACTTTCCACATGTCTAGTCTCAAGCAGGACCAAAAATATTCCCTTTTCCACCTGGGAATTTTGCTTTAGCTTTTTTTTAGCTGTTATTTAAATTGGGATTAAGTCTCAGGAAGTAGCAAGGGAGAAGTAAGTTTAATAATCAGCAGAAACCTTGTTTAGATGAACAGGAATAATCCTTTTACTTGGTTGCAGACAAAAAAAGCCCAGAGCAAATGGCCATTGATTCATTTCAAGGCTGTTACACTTCACTTTACAATATTTCTACTGGTTTAGGATACATGCAGCTATATTTAACAGCTTGTGATGAAAACATAAAATGAGAAAATGGTAACTGAGATCTATATGTTGTCCCACATAAATGTCTGCCTAACTCCTGCTACAGTGACTAGAAATATCTTTATTTTAGAATGCATGATATGCCAAGTCGAGTTGCATTTCCCGAGTTTCAGTCTTCATGTTAAGACTTGTCTTCTCAATGGAGAAACACATCAAATTTTGGATGCTGTTTGCATTTTATAAGATTTGCAAATACCATGTTTCCCCCAAAATAAGACACTGTCTTATATATATTTTGCCACCAAAAAAGGCACCAGGTCTTATTTTCAGGGGATGTCATCTATTGACTAACCTTACTTGTGTGTGTCACCCCTGGCCTCCTTTTTGCTGTCAGAAGCCTTCAGGAACTTCTTCTGTAACTGACAAGGCTTTCCTGAAGGCCTCTGCAGTTGATAACAGAGATCTGGATCGATCCCGAGCTTTGTTTATCAGCAACAGAGGCCTTCAGGGAAGCCTTGCCAGCTTTGCTGGCTGCAGAAGAAATGGGCCAGCAAGGCAGGTGTCTGGGTGTGCAAGGCCTGGCTACAACTGTCCAAAGGTAAGTAGTAGAGCAGCTCCACCCCCCTATTCCCCAGCCTAGCTTAATTTTTACTGATCTACTCTGGAGTGGGTGGAATCTTAATTAGGGCTTATTTTGGGGGGTAGGGCTTATATTGGGCACACATGTAAAAATCAAGCTAGGACTTACTTTCAGGGTAGGTCATATTTTTGGAGAAACAGGGTAGTTTCCAAGCAAAAACTTTGTATAGAAGAAAGGATATTTTCAAATAACATCTAGGATTCATAAGTCTCATGGCCAACATCTTTACTTTTTCTTTCTTACTGTGCCATCAAACACTAGATTGATGTCCCTGAGTGAGACCTTAGTTGCGTGGTTTTAAATAATGAAAGTTACATTTCCTCCCCTGTTCCAGGGCATCCTGAAGTTGTGTAAAATGGGTCTTTGTCTTTATCTTGGAGACGCATTGATGGACTAGCAGTGACTAGAAACATATGAAACAGAGCAAAAAGATAAATATCACTTAACTTTCTTCCAATATGAGTAAGGATGGAGAGCACTTTAGCAATAGCTAAGCAGTTTATAAAATCAGTGCATTGACACCCTCCCACTCACAACCTGGGTCTTCATTTTACCAGCCTTGGAAGGATGGAAGGATGGGTCAACCTTGAGTCAGTCAGAATCAAACTGCTGACAGTCAGCAGAGATAGCCTGCAATACTGCATTCTAACCACTGTGACACCAAAGATCTTCATAACCTCTGGAGCTCATGTTTCTTTTTCTGAAGAGACACCTTCCAAATATTTCAAATTTCATTTCAATTGCATCATACACAGGTGCAATTACTTTCCATTATTCCACTACAACCTCTACGAGACTTTAATTCAGGAGTGGCCCAAGAGGCCCAAAGAAAGATTTACTTTAGAAGTTGGTTGTCTTGTTGTTTCTTCATATGTATTGGGATACGTATGACTTTACACAGGAACTCTGCAGTACTGCAGGCTATTCTGCTGACTGCTGGCTGCCTGCAATTTGGCAGTTCGAATCTCACCAGGCTCAAGGTTGACTCAGCCTTCCATCCTTCCGAGGTGGGTAAAATGAGGACCCGAATTGCTGGGGGCAATATGCTGACTCTGTAAACCACTTAGACAGGGCTGCAAAGCACTATAAAGCGGTGTATATAAGTCTAAGTGCTATTGCTATTGCTAACTGAAGGTATTCTGTCCTTTATTTGATGATGGAAAAGGATCCAGGGAACTTATAAAGCATGGCAAGTTAAGTTCTTTGCTCTGATTTGAATATGTTTTGGAATGTGCGTACTATCATTTCAACAAAGGTTGGTTGAATTAGAGCTATGCACCCTTTCAATTTGGAGACTTAGTTAGAATGTGATTGGATTCACTAGAAACTGGGTATGAAATGCTTCATAGTCTTCTAAGTTCTTAATGGTATGTTAGAATATATTTACCATTTAATACTTTAGATCGGTGAGTTATCCAATGTAGATAGAACTGCCTATATTTCATTGTTATTTTTCTGTATTATTTTAAATATGTATTTGTGTCAGCATTATTTTTTTTCCTGGGGGGAAGGAGGAGGAGGAGGAGGAGGAGGAGGAGGAGGAGGAGGAGGAGGAGGAGGAGGAGGAGGAGGAGGAGGAGGAGGAGGAGGAGGAGGAGGAGGAGAAGGAGGAGGAGGAGGAGGACAAAGAGCACACTAATGACCAAGTGTAATAACTACATGTAAAAATAGAATATAGAATAATAGAGTTGGAAGGAACCTCAGGGATCTTCTAGTCTAATCCCCTTCTTCAGCAGGAGACCTATACAATTTCAGACAAATGGGTGTCCAGTCTCTTTTTGTAAGTCTGTTGTGATGAAGCACCCACAACTTCTAAAAGTAAGCTGTTCCATTGGTTGATTGCTCTCACCATTAGAACATTTCTCCTTAGTTCAAGGTTGCTTCTCTCCTTGTTTAGTTTCCATTCATTGTTTCTTGTCTTGCCTTTTGATACATTGGAATATAGTTTGACCCCTTCATCTTTGTAGGAGCCCTTCGAATATTGGAACATTGCTATCATGTTCCCCTTAGTCCTTCTTTTCATTAGAAATATTTTTTTTTAAAGAAAATGAGCATTACTTGGAATGTCCAAATTATTTGGAAAACCAAATGCCAGCTAGAGTGGATTTTCTTCTTTAAATGCTAATGATGCCTAAACTGTTGATTTTCTACTTCAATGTTCCTCAAATTTCACATCTCCATCCTTTTAATGTGGGGGTTTGACTGCAGTAGGGTTACAGTCCTGTAGTCACTTCAATCTATGAAGTGGAAAAATATAAAATATGCATCATTTGTTACTTGGAAGTGTAATAAAGGGTTTTCTCACAAAACAGCTTTTAACCTGAGACATTTCTTTTGTTGCGTTTGTCTCCTGGGACAAGTTGGATGAGTCATTAAGGTAACAATTTATTTTAAGCAAGGAAATACGACGGGGGGAGAATGAAAGAGCATTACTTCATAATATTCTAATTTACAAATGGTTGTGTTTTGAAGCATGCAGAGACCAGCCAAATATGCAAGTATTTAGTAAATAAGACCATTAAATTACAGGAAAAACAAATTTTCAGCACCCCATGACACTCATGGCTTTCACAGTGTGCTTTTATTCATTTGTTAATGCTAATACGTTTTGGTGGAGGGTTTTGATCAACCACAGCCAGAAAAAAAAAGGAGAAAATGTTTTACAATCTTGCTTACTCCATCAATGTTTATTGATATCTCACTTTGTGTTTAAGGTTACCTTTATTATGGATCTTGGCTGATTGGGTTATTCTAATATTATGTGAGGTAGCATTCCAGAGGGGTGTAGGACACCTTGGTATGGCCAACTTCACCATGGCCAACTTGCTATGGTCAACTTACTGTGGGATAACTTATCACAGCCAACTTGACACAAGGCAACTCACTGAAGGATAAGAGTTACACTAATATCAAAGAAATGGTGGACTAGAATAATTGAACAAAGGATGTCAGACCTGTCCTGACCTGCTCGTTCAGTTAAAAAAAGACCCCTGACTCCATTTTTAGTGGAAGGCATATTTTTACTAATAACCAAGTGGATGTTGTGATTTGCCAGCAGCCTGCGGGGTGATGTCTAGGCAACTGAATGGAGTTAGCAGAGTGTTTTAATGGCCGGATGCCTTTTCTGTCACCAATGCAGAGGTTTTTTTCAGCAGATATATTCCCAGGGTGCCTGGAGAGAGAAATATCTGCCTCTACCTAGGATCGAACTCACAACCTCCTGATTGTGAGGCAAGAGCTCAACCTCTCGACCACTGCACCACTCCCCAAATGGTCACTAAATGAATGGTTATAAGTCAGGATCTATCTGCATCATCCCTAACTAAAGAGAAAATGACAAGTTAAAAAAAAGAGGATAAATATATAGAATCAGAATAGAATGTGATGACCCGGGAAGCAGCACACACGTAATAAATTCCCAAATGTAAATAAATTTCCTTTATTGCCTCCAACTTGGCCCCACTGTTCAATTGTTCGCAGTTGGAGATTAAACTCTTTCCAAAATAGTCTCCAAAAGAAAGAAATTCAGTCCAAACTCAAGGAACATGTAACGAAGAAATAAAAAACCAAAACAAATGTCACTGAAGGAATTTCCATGACAGACCAGGGTAATTAATTACAAACTTCCAGTCCATTGGAAGGATTCCAACCAAGATAACTTCAGCCCAAAATAAAACAGTGTTGCTTCTAGCAACACTGTGTTTTAACCGTCTCTCTTATATACTATTCTCCGCAGCTTCAACCAATGAGGGGGATCATGGCCGCTTCCTCTCTCGTAAGCCAAGTTGTTTCCTTCTCTGTTCCCCCCTGTGTGCCCTAGGATGAAGAGGAGATGTGCCTGGTTCTTCCTCTGACTGCCCAGCCAGCCTCTGTCTTCCCCAGCCTCCTCCACAACCTTCGGAGCCACAGTTCCACTCCCCTTTGGCTGTTCCTCCTCTCCCTCAGAGTCAATCTCCAACAGGGGCATGACATAGCGCTGGAAGGGACCTTGGAGGTCTTCTAGTCCAGCCCCTTACTTGAGCAAGAGATCCTATCCTATACCATTTCAGACAAGTGATTGTCCAATTCCAATGATGAAGCACCCACAACTTCAGAAGGCAAAGCTGTTCCACTGGTTAATTGTCCTCAATGTTAGGAAGTCCCTTCATTCCAGGTTGCTTCATTCAATGTCAGAAAAATTTGGGACTGGGATAATTTCAAAAACTGAAAAACAGTGGTATAAATCACATTTTCTCCCTCCCCCATAGACCAGGCTAAGACCAAGCAACCATGTGTCATAACAGAAGCAGTCAAAATTTGTCCTTTTATTGAAAACTGGAAAATGTACAGTATACATATCTAGAGACCTATATGCCTTGTTCACTCAACAAACGCATGTTAGCATTTATTACCCTCTAAATATCATCAAAAATTTGGTAGTTCATGAAATGCAGTTGAATAGGCTGGTTCCCAAGTGTCATTAAATACAGGTGAATCCAGCTGAATTATGTCAGGGAAATTTGTATGTGTGCATTGTGGGTTGTGTTTTGTGTGCAAGAGTTCATAATCTTTCTTGAATAAACCAGCCTCTTTAGCTAGAAGATGAAAAATAAAAGACTATAACTGCAGTGATCTACTTTGGCTCCCTTTTCCTCTTTTAGCCATAATTATATCTGCCAAAGTAATTGTTGAGCGGTATATCAAAAAGATAGTAAATATTTAACAGCTGGGCACTAAATTAATTGTTTGTCACCTCTGAAGCAGCTGTGAGATCTGAGCTGGAAATGGAAGGGAAAGAAAGGAAAACAATGAAGCATCTTGTCACTTGTTCAGCTAGCTTGTTCCTTTTCACCTCCTGAAAAACCAGGGAACATATGGTGCATATCAGAGAGGGAGCAGAAATAGCGAAGAAGCCATTTTCCATTCCTGCCTTGTTTCTCTCTCCTACAGATCTGCAGATATAGTTCAGTTAGGGGAAACATTTCTTTTTTTCCTCGTGTTTCCTATTGCATCTCTACAGGCAGTCCTCGACTTATAACAGTTCATTTAGTGATGCCCCTTTTATTCCTTCACATTACTTCCAAGCTCCAAATATTCTCGACGGAAGACAAAAATCTCCCACACAGTTACAAGAAGGAGGGAAAAAGCAACACAAACCAGACAAGTTAAAGGGCTGGAGGACGTCCACAGATAACACACACTGGGAAGGACGCCAGATTCAGAGAGGCACCATCAACTAGAGATATTTCCACACTTTGTTTCCAGTGTTTGGCCGTACACAAGTCCATCCTCTTATTGTCACATCCTCTTATTGTCAGTTGTCACAGCTGCAGCCCATGAAGAGGATCAAGGCCCTCTCTTCCCGAGTAGACCTTATCCTCTCCTCCCTGTGTGCCCTAGGATGGATAGGGGATGGGCCTAGGTCATCCTCTGACTGTTCAGCCGGCCTCTGCCCTTCCCCAGCCTTCTCCACCATCTCCGGAGCCACACTTTCACTCCCTGTTGGCTGTTCCTCCTCTCCCTCAGAGTCAGTCTCCACCAGGAGCATGACAGTAAGCATATCCATTTCTGCACAGTCTGTTGTTTTTTGTAAAACTAATACTTCTGTTGGAACATTAGGCCCTTTCCACATTTGCGCATAAGCTTTATGGCTGCTGTTAGAATATATAAGATTATGTATTTTATCTTTTTGGGGTATTGGTCCTTAATTATTCCCAATGAATAGGGTTCTGGTTTGAGTTCAGTTTGGTATCCTGTGATTCCTTGTATCCAATCCTTAATTTTGGTCCAATAGATCTTGGCCTTGGGGCATAGCCACCACATGTGGTAGAAGGTACCGTCAACTTGTTGGCATTTCCAACATTTTGGGCTGGTATTTGGGTATATATTTTTTGTCATTTAATGATCTCATAATCCATTGCATTGGGATGGAGTTGGGGCATCTGAATGCAACTGAGTGTTTACTGGCCGGATACCTTTCCTGTCACCAATGCAGAGTTCGCAGCAGATATATTCTTATTGTGTCACAGAGAGAAATATCTTCCTCTGCCTAGGATAGAACTCACAGCCTCCTGATTGTGAGGCAAGACCTCCACCTCTAGGCCACCACACCACTCGTAGCATCCCCATGATCACATGATCAAAATTCAGATGCTTGACAACTGACTCACATTTATGATGGTTGCAGCATCCTGGAATCACGTGATTCCTTTTGTGACCTTCTGATGAGCAAAGTCAATGGGAAAGCCAGATTCACTTAAACAACCATGTTGCAGAGTGTGCCCTTAATTTGAGTAAAATAAAATAGGTGGTAAGCTGGAAATGAAAATAACAGGGGATAAAGAATGGAAAATATGTTTAAGGGTGAAATGTTTTTGTTACTGGATTAATGAATTGAAAATATGAAGTGAAGATTTATTTAAAGATTAATGGAATAGATAATGATTTGATATGAAACTAGATAAGAAAGCTGGAAATGTAACTATGACTACATATGTATGTTGTTGTGATGACCCGGAGTGTAACACAAATGTAACAAAATCCAAAATGTAAATAAATGTCCTTTAACGCCTCCAACTTGGCCCCACTGTTCAATAATTTTCAGTTGGATATAAAACGTACTCAAAAATAGTCTTCAAAAGAAAGCAATATAGTCCAAACTTAATGAGCAGATAGAGGTGAAATAAAAAACCAAACAAACTACAATGGCAAAATTTCCACAATGGACCAGGATAAGTAGTTACCAAATTCAAGGAGATAACAAGGCACAGTCTGTTGGAAGGACGCCAACCAAGATAACTTCAGCCCAAAATAACACATGCTTTGCTTCTGGCAATGCTGTGTTTTAACTGTCTCTCTTATATGCTAGTCTCCCACCTGCAACCAATGAGGGGGATCATGTCTGCTTCCTCTCTCATAAGCCAAGTTGTGCCTTTTCCGTTCCTCACTGCATGTCCTAGGATGAAGAGGGGATGGGCCTGGTTCTTCCTCTGACTGCCCAGCCGGCCTCTGCCCTTCCCCAGCCTCCTCCACAACCTCGGGAGCCACACCTCCACTCCCTGTTGGCTGTTCATCCTCTCCCTCAGAGTCCGACTCTACCAAGGGCATGACAGTTGTAACCTGGAATCACAGTGCTCACTTGAAAAGATGTATAAATTTTTTTAAAAAATCATAAAAAAACAAAAAAACATGATGCTAACTTAAACACTGCAGTGATTCACTGAACAAATGTGGCAAGAAAAGTCGTACAATGGGGCAAAATTCACTTAACAATTTTCTCTCTTAATAACATAAATTTTGGGCTCAATTATGTCATATGTTGAGGATTACCAGTACAATGTAAGAATAAGAATATAATGGCCTCCACTGTCAAATAGAATTGAAACCTGAATTGTTCTCCTGGGGATTATTAAGGGAAAATACTCCTCAAAGATTAAATATTTGATTATACATATTATCACAGCAGCGAGAATTGCACTAGCACAAGCTTGGAATATGTCTACCATATCGACAGATTGTAAAATTTTTGAGTGTGCAGAAATGGATAAACTCACTATAGAATTAAATAACAAGGAAGACTCGGAATATTATTCAGCTTGGGATAACTGATACCAATGGATAGAAAGTAGGAATATGAAACATATAGGTTAAAAATAAGATAAATTTTTTTGTATATGTCCATGGTTAATTAGAAAATGTTGAAATGTATGAATATTTAAAACATATGAATATAGCCAAGATTTTTGTACTGTCGAAGAATGATGGTGAATTGTACACATTTATTTTCTTTATAGACATATTTCTATTTTAATATTTTAATCTCAATAAAGGTTTTTTAAAATTTTTAAAAAGAAAAAAGAAAAGAAAATAATGGCTTCAGAGTCCATTTCACTCGTTGGTCTCCAATCCACTTCTCTGATCATGGAGCAAGGTTCTATTTTAAAAAATAATCCTCCAAACTTCCTTTTTATGTAAGCATATGTCTGCTTGCATCTGCTTGCATCTGCTTGTGGTTGTTGTGGACAACTACTCCCCTGTTAAAGAACCATGCTTGGAATACTGCATCTAGTTCTGGTCACCACAATCTAAAAAAAGATGTTGAGACTCTGGAAAGAGTGCAGAGAAAAGCAACACAAATCACTAGAGGTCTAAAGCATATAATGAACAGTTGCAGGAATTGGGTAGGTCTAGTCAGTGGTGGGATTCAGCCAGTTTGCACCACTTCGGGAGAACCAGTTGTTAACTTTCTGAGCAGTTTGGTGAACTGGTTGTTGGAAGAAATCATCAGGGCAGAGAACTGATTGTTAAATTATTTCAATCCCACCACCGGGTCTAGTCTAATGAAAAGAAGGACTAAGGGGTGACATGATAGTACTGTTCCAATATTTGAGAGGCTCCTACAAAGATAAGGGTGTGTGTGTGTGTGTCAAACTATTTTCCAAAGGACCAAAAGGTAAAATAAAGAAACAATGAATGGAAACTAAACAAGGAGAGAAGCAACCTAGAACTAAGGAGAAATTTCCTAAGAGTGAGACCAATCAACCAATGGAATAACTTGCCTTCAGAAGTTGTGTTTGCTCCATCACAGGAGGCTTTCAAGAAGAGACCGGAAAGACATTTTTCTGAAATGGTTTGGAGAGTCTCAAGCAAGTGGTTGGACTAGAAGACCTCTGAAGTCCCTGTCAACTCTATTATTCTATGTTCTAAATACCTACAAAATCTAAAGAAGGCATGGGAAGGGAGGACAGAATGATTCTGGGGCTAATATATGTGAAAGAAAAGCAAAATGCTTCTGATATATCAGATTTCTCTGCATATTTCGCCATCCAGACAGCACCAGTCATAGAAAACTCTTACAAGATTTTTTATAATATATCATACTTGTCATAACTACCGTGTGTTATTTTTTTCCCTTGCTTAAAACACCGGGTGATTGTCAGCTCAGCGCAACTCAGAATCTTCATGTACCTTGAGCTCCTAAAAGAAAGGAAAAAAAGCAGAGTACAAATTGGACAAATAAAATTAATAAAGCTTCCCATTATATGCTGATGCACTGGGTAAGTTCAGATTGCTGTTCCCTTTCCTGCCAGAAGAAACTTGAGTTTTCTCTATACTCATCACTGTAGGTGTAAGGACCTGCCTCTCCTTCTAACTCAAGAAAGTAAAAACTATTGAAACTGAATATTTTAAAAGGAACCTTTTATTGAGCAGAAGTGAAAACAGGACAAAGGCAAAGCAGACTCTAAATCCCCCCAGGCAATACGGTTAGAAATAAGGCATTAGAAACCCCTCCCTCCAGTTCAATGTGGATTCAGCCAATCCACAGGTGTGAAGATGTTATTGCAACAGCTGTCCTGAGAACCAGATAAGCAGGCATTCCCAGGGTCATCTTCTGTCGGCTTTCAGAGTGAAACAAGCCACATGGCCCTCCCCCCTTAGTACATTCCCCAAAAGGTGAGAAAATCTCAGGGCGCTCAGGTGCCAGGATAAAGGTTATAAAGTAGCAGTTGTCAGAGGAAATAAGAAAGAATCACATTCAAGGTCCCCCCCACTTCTCCCAATTAAAACCAATTAAAGCCTTAGACTGTATACTGTTGACCTCACTCCATTCCTAAGAGGTCTGTAAGGGGCATGCATAAGAGGACCAATGTGCCTACCATCCCTGTCCTAATGTCCCCTTTTATTCATACCCATTTCATGTACTCATAATCATGTTCCTAATTATATTCGTTATCTAAAACGTGCTTGACAAAATAGACAGACAGACAGACAGACAGACAGACAGACAGAATGGCAGTATCACTTTAGGGATCTGATAGTAGGGGGAAAATGGCAAGCACTCATCCATACACTGCAGATATGGTACCTTACATTACAGTGATTAAGGGTGGCATCTTTCATTGCTAGGAAGCTTTGACCCATGAGTGAAGGCTTTTGAGGAACCAGGAAGGATGGATGGGGTGACTGAGAAAGTTGGCAACAGGCAACATAAAGAAGGAATCATTCCTGGAGAAAGAAGAATAGCTAGAACAAATCTTTGGAGGGCCCAGTCAATAGAAGCTCTACTACAATTTTTTCTCAATCTTTGTAATTCATTTATTTATATATTTGTAGCCTGTTTTTTAAAATTATTATTATTATTATTATTATTATTATTATTATTATTATTATTATTATTATTATTATTATTATTATTATTATTATTTACAGATAACTCAAGGAGGCAAAGATAAGCAACACACCTCTCTCCTATTTTCACCACAAAACAACCCTGTGAAAGTGGGTTGGGCTGAGAAAGGACTATTCCAAAGTCACCCAGCCAACCTTCCTGCCTAAGGTAAGACTAGAACTCACCATCTCCTAGTGATTGGCCCAAAGTCACCCCACCCAGCCTTCCTGCCTAAGATGAGACTAGAATTCACCATCTCCTAGTGATTGGCCCAAAGTCACCCACTCAGCCTTCCTGCCTAAGGTGAGACCAGAACTCACCATCTCCTAATGATTGGCCCAAAATCACTCAGCCAACTTTCATGCCAAAGGTGGAACTGGAACTCACTGTTCCCTGGTGATTGGTACAAAGTCACCCAACTGGCTTTTACGTCTAATGTAAGACTCGAACTCATGGTTTCCCACTTTCTAGCTTGGTGCCTTAACCACTAGACCAAACTTGTTCTCTTTAAGAAACCTGGACTTCAACTCCTGGAATCTAAAAGTTGAAGTCCACACATAAAGTTTTGAGGGTTGAAAAATACTATTCTTATTGTATCTTATACTCTGGCAATATGGGAGTTGCTGAAAAAAGTTCCCAAAATATTTTTTTAAAGTCTGTTATTTTTTTTGAGAGGTGCATCTTTATGGGTTAGGGTAAAAACCTCATGAATCACAAGTACATATCAAATTTGCATAACTGCAGCAGGCTCGGATGGTGTTTCTCCCCTGCTAGCTGCTGCCTTCCCCCATGCTGTGTTTGAAGAGAAAGGGATGACAAAAGAATAAGTCAAAGGAATATTTTTTTTGCCATCAGCCTACCTTATTCACCTTTTATTAATGGTGTCTTAATGGCATGTTTTGCACAGGTCAGATTTTTCTGCAGCACAAGCAGACTTAAAAGGACAACAAACAACAGAAGGGCTTGCGCTCCAGAGACTCCCTTTTTTTCCCCCTCCAGACTGAAGGGCCTATTAATAAACCTAGTGCTACATTGGGCAAAGAAAGTGACCATTAACAAGATTAGAAGGCACTTGGCTGCCAAAACTATTAAGGGTCCTAGAGGTGCAATAGGATAAGAAAAAAATATTTCAAATTGTTCTGGATATAAAAAAGCTACATGCTTTCCCTTAAGCAGAATGGACACATCTTTTTAAATCAGTTTTATTTCCTTTATATTCTTCACCGTCCTCTTTTCAATCTCCATTAGGGAGTTTCTGTAATGTGTCTGAGTGTGCCAAGGAAAAGAAATCATAAATGTGAGCCCTCGAAGAGGGGAAAAAACATTTTTAAAAAAGATGACTCAATAATGCCACACTAAGGATGCTTACTCATCACCTCTGCGGTATGTTGAATAGTATGAATAAGACATGATAAAAGTTAATATTCTTGAATGTCGAGTCATCAAACCAAAAGGCAGCCTTTTCTGTTACAAGAGTCAGAAGGACAGGCAGATTCCGAGAACATCTTCGCTGGGCTTAACCTTTGATAGCTTATCATAAGAAATCTTGATTATGTCAATATTTTTGTGTCAATATGATGAGCTTGCCTGGCTGCTACTAAAAGGAAATAGCAATAGCACTTAGACCAGTGGTGGGATTCAGTTTTTTTTTTACTACCGGTTCTGTGGGCGTGGCTTGGTGGGCGTGGTAGGGGAAGGATACTGCAAAATCTCATTCCCTCCCCACCCCACTAACCTGCTTTCCAGCTCCGTTCTTCTGTGCAGGGCAACGAAAGAAGACCCCCAGCCAGTCAGCTGGGACTCGGGAGGCTGAGAATAGCTGGGGGTGGGGTTAGTCAGAGGTGGTATTTGCTGGTTCTCTGAACTACTCAAAATTTCCGCTACCGGTTCTCCAGAACTGGTCAGAATCTGCTGAATACCACCTCTGATTTAGACTTATGTACCACTTCATAGTGCTTTACAGCCCTCTAACAGTCTGCAAATTGCCCCCAACAATCTGGGTCCTCATTTTACCCACCTCAAAAGGATGGAAGGCTGAGTCAACCTTCATCTGGTCAAGATTGAACTCCTGGTAGTTGACAGAGTCAGCCTGCAACGCTGCATTTCAACCACTGTGCCACCAGAGCTCCTAAAGTTAATAACATAGTCTACATGTTCTTGGTTGTTCTAAATAGCCTTATGGAAAAGGCTATTGACCATTCGAGTGATGACGAGGCACTGTGAGTCAATCTATGGGCGCATCTGATGAGCCCCATCAAATTTGGAAGACCAAAACTTGGAATGCACTTGAAATAATTTTCAGGTATAGCAATAGCAATTAGACTTAACATTGCTTTACAGCCCTTTTTAAACAATTCACAGAGTCAGCCTATTGCCCCCAACAATCTGAGTATTCATTTTAATGAGCTCGGAAGGATGGAATGCTGAGTCAACCTTGAGCCAGTGAGGATTGAACTGCTGACAGCTGGCAGAATTAGTCTGCAATACTGCATTCTAACCACTGCACCACCACATCTGTTAGAAGGGAAAAGGGAATACAGCTGTGTTTCTAGGTAAGACATGTTTCTTTTGGTGAATGCTTTGAAGACACGTATGACTTACATAGGCATTTGGGAGAAAGATATGAAAAAAAATTCTTTGTTCATATTTACAGATTTAGTTCATTTAGTGACCATTCAAAGTTGTAACAGCACTGAAAAAAATGACTTATCAATCATTTTTCACACTTATGACCATTGCTGCATCCCCATGGTCATGTGATTTACATTTGGATGCTTGACAGCTGGTTCATATTTAAGATAGTTTCAGTGTCCCAATTTCACATGATCCCCATTTGCGACCTTCTGACAAGCAAAGTCAATGGTGAAGCAAGATTCACTTAACAATCATGTTACTAATTTAACCCTATACCATTTCAGACATATGTTATACAATCTTCTTAAAAACACCCAGTGTTGGAGCATTTACAACTTCTGGAGGCAAGTAGTTCCACTGATTAATTGTTCTCACTTGTCAGTAAATTTCTCCTTAGTTCTAGGTTGCTTCTCTCCTTGAGGAGTTTCCACCCGTTGCTTCTTATCCTGCCTTCAGGTGCTTTGAAGAATAGCTTGACTCCCTTTTCTTTGTGGCAGCCCCTGAAATATTGGAACACTGCCGTCATTTCACCCTTAGTCCTTCTTTTCACCAAACTAGACTTACCCAGTTCCAGCAACCATTTTTTAAATATGTTTTTGTCTCCAGGCCTTTAAACTTCCTAGTTGCTCTTCTCTGCACTTTTTCCAAAGTCTCAACATTGTTTGGGAATGTGGTGACCAAGAATGGATGCTATCAACTCAAAAATATTTCTCTGGTCTTTTAGAATTGTTAGCAGAAAGGGAGTGGGGGGAGTAATGCATACCTTAGATAATTGCTAGGCAGCCGAAGCTTCTGGCATGCAAGATTATTACTGGAGAGCATGACTGATGACTGTTGGCTATGGATGTGTCCCATTGGAGAATATACATCCAGGGGGTGGGAGAAGACCAGGGCGAAGGGTGAGATGAATGATGTGTCTCAGAGTTGGCTGCACCCAGGTAACCTAGTATTCTGGTTGTGGTCTTAGTAAGGTTTTATAAAGCGGTACTAATACTTCATGCAATTTTGATTCTATGCTTCTGTTTATACTACCAAGGATTGTATTCGCTTTTGTGGAGTCACACTGTTATGGTTAGTCAGAAGCAGGTGCAGATGGCTGTGGAGAGCGAGGACTCAGTTGAGGGCCCAGGACCATTAGGAAATGGACTGCTGCCTTCAGAGATTGTGGGGGCTGGCAGCAATGATGAGGAGAATCTCAAGGAGCCTGTGCCAAGTGTGTGTGCATGCAGGATTGCTCATAGGAAAGAGCACGGGCGATTTGGGAGTAAGGCTGCAAGGTAATGGCCCCTCCCTCAAGAATATAAAAGCTAGCTGTGAAATAAACCTTCTTTGCAGAAGGCAAAGACATTTTGAAACTCAGCCTCGTGGACATTACAGTTGGTATTTGAAGACTCTTGTGTTGTAAACTATTTCTTATCTGTTGGTTATTGGCAGTCTTGCAAAAACTTGGCAAGGCTCTTTCTTGTTGGAGCTAATTAGTTGGAAGCAGCCTTTTATCTGTGAAGAAACAGAATTCATAAATGAAACAGTAAAAGGTTGTGCTGCTGCCTTTGTCTTGTGTTTGCTCTCTTAGGAACAGGTTGGGTCAGAACACGCACTCAATTCCGAACCCCCAAAAAGTGGAGATCCATTGTTACATTAGTTTGTTCAGCATTGTTACCTATGAAAGACCTTGAGTTAAATGCAATACATTGGTTTCAGGTTGATGGATAGTGGAGATCCAGTAAACACTGAAGAAAGAAAAGAATCCTGATGAATCCTTCTTCCTTAAAATACTCCCCAGAAACTCCTGAAAATTTATGCTAGGCTTAAACTGACTGTAAAGCCATCTTCACTATCTATTAGTGTGAAAGAAGTAAGCAGCAATAAAGGGATCTTTTAAGAGCGTTCTGATGAATACTTGTGTCATTTCCACCCTGCCTCCAAGCACTCAGATAAAATGTATGTGCTCCTTAAGAAACGTGTAATGTAAATTTGTTTTATCATACTAAGTTGTTTCATAACACCAAAGGAAATAAAAAGTTGTTTTCACTGAGGCATTTCAAAACCAGAAAAAGAACGGAGAACTTATTTCTATTATCTTGGACTCACTTTGTGCACATATTTTTCTTAGATAATTAAAGATGCAGTTCTTTATGCAAGTATCCTTTTACCAGTGAACCCCAATTTTAAGGCCATCAAATAGACACCCCTACAAATTGGCATTATGTCCAGGCACAAAATACTCAGACATCAGAAGGAAAAGAAAGTTATTGATTATACAGTATCTACCCCTCCTTTTAATTTCTTAGAATGCTTCTGAGTTCTAAAGAGATTCCAAAGTAGGGATGTGTCATTCTAGATCACACGAATCCGGCTGTTCTGGAGTAACCCATTATATAAAAAAGTAAATCTTCTGGAACAATAAGAAATAAGCTGAAGAAGCAGGAGAAGCGAAATGTCTTCAAAGAAAAGCTAGAAAGTCCACTTGCCTCTTGAAAAAGCACCTTTGGGACAACCAAGACTCGGATGACTGAGAATCTCCACAGACATTTAGCTATGCACTTTGGAATAAGGAATAATTCTTCTTAGAGTATCATGTGCAAATATACTGTCTTGGGAGATTAAGATTTATTTTAATAAATCTTATTTGTTTCAGTTTGGTCTCTCCAGTACTCAGTAAGCCTTCATGGTATATTAGCTTCAGAGCCTCTTCAGTTTGTGTGTGTGTGTGTGTGTGTGTGTGTGTGTGTCTGTCTGTCTGTCTTTCTGTCTGTCTGTCTGTCTGTCTGTGTCTCTGTGTCTGTGTGTGTGTCTCTGTGTTTCTGTGTCTCTGTGTCTCTATGTCTCTCTCTCTCTCTCTGTGTGTGTCTGTCTGTGTGTCTGTGTATGTATCTTCTTTTGTTGTCCTGCACAGGAGAATGGAGCTGGAAAGCAGGTTAGTGGGAGGGAATGGGGATTTTGCAGTATCCTTCCCCTGCCACGCCCACCAAGCCATACCACGCCCACCAAGCCACACCCACAGAATTGATAGTATTTTTTTAAAAATCCCACCACAGTATGAACCCATAGGTATCAGTTATCCAACAGCCCCTTCATCAATCTCTCATGAGTCTAAATAAAATTGAGGTTAATTTAATATGTTATTAATTATTATTAATATGTTATTAATTATTATTATTATTATGTTAAATTAAGATAAGTTTCTGATTCCTACTGCTATTCAATGTGTTGAATACATTTGCTGGTCATATGGACTTTGAAACACCTGTTTGGAGTGGACTTCTTGGGGATGACTTTATTAACACTGTGGTGGTATTCCTGTATGGCGAGGGTGTCAAACTCAATTTCATTGCGGGACTCATCAGGGTTGTGTTTGACTTCGTATGGCTGGGATGGGTGTGGTCAGTGTGGGTGTGGCCAGCTCAACATCACTCGTGTTGGGTGTGCCTGTGGTGGCCTGAGTGCTCTAACAAATGAAAACAGGCTCCTGACTCCATTTTTGGCCTCAACGGCCTCCTGCAACCCTCTGCCAGCAAAAACAGATCTGGGAGGGCTGCCTGTGGCCCCCCCGAGCTCCATTTTCACTGTCTGAGGTACCTTGGGCCTGACTGCTGTTTCCACGGCAACCGCATGGGCTGGATCTAAGCACCCCACGGGCCAGATCTGGCCCCACAGGCTTTGAGTTTGACACCCTGCTGTATGGAGATCAAGTTTTTAACATCTACCCCATTCCCCTCTTTTACTCCACAATACACAAAATCACAGTCAATTAAGGGAACAAAGGGGGGGGGGTTCGAAGAAATTTCAATAGAATTGATGCAAAATAAATCAGTAATGCAAATCTATTTACTTAACATAAAGAACCCACTTCAATTTTTCTCCTCCCCGAATAGGGCCAAGTTACCATATAACCCTGTCCCATAGACATATTTGTTTATAGTAGAAATTATGAGCGTACAACTGGCCTAAATCCAAGGATTATATCCCACAACACTTGTTTGCAAAGTCTTGAACAGATTTCCATTATTACTGCAGCTGCACTTAGTTGGAATCTGAATTCCCAAAAGGTGAGCTGTAAATTGCTGGATGCTGATCTTACTTCTGGAGGATTTATTCCAATTTACCAACCGAGTTACCGATGGGATAACAATTTGCCTTTTCTAATCAAGACAGCAAACAATATGTTATGTGAATCCAAGGAAAGCCCTGATGTTCATGTTTCCATATGTATGGCACAAAAGATAATGGTTTCAATGGACATTTTCACATAATCAACAAAGGAGATATAAGACTTGTCCAATCTGGGGGACTATGCACAAAGCAATAGGGAGAAACTGGCATACTTTTTGCATTTTCATACTTACGTTTCTTGCCAAAGAGTCATACAGAATACAGAATAACAGAGTTGGAAGGGATCTTGGAGGTCTTCTAGTCCAACTCCCCACTCAATCAGGAGACCCTATTCCATTCGAGATGAATGATTGTCCAATCTCTTCTTAAAAACCTCCAGTGTTGGAGCATCCACAACTTCTGGAGGCAAGTCATTCCACAGGTTAATTGTTTACACTGTCATGAAGTTTCTCCTTAGTTCTAGGTTGCTTCTCTCCTTGATTAGTTTCCATCCATTGCTTCTTGTCCTGCTTTCTGCTGCTTTGGAAAATAACCGTATCCAATTCCTGCAACCTTTCTTCATATGTTTTAGCCTCCAGCTCCTAATCGTCTTTGTTGCTCTTCTCTGCACGCTTTCTAATGTCTCAACATTAGGGCATACAAAACATTAGGGCATTCAAGACTAATTCTTGAATACAGCTCATCTGCCTGGAATCCACACTGTATATCGGAGATTATCACGATCAAGCGGGTCCAGAGGTATTTCACGAGAAGAGCATTCCACTCCTCTACTCACAAAGAATCCCTTCTCCCTTAGGCTTGAAATTCTAGGCTTGGACAACCTGGAACAGTGCCGCCTGCAGTCCAATCTAAGCATAGTACATAAAATTGTCTGCTACAACATCTTGCCTGTCAACAACCTCTTCAGCTTCAACCACCATAATACACGGGCAAACGACTGATACAAACTCAAGGTAAACCGCTCCAAACGCGATTGCAGAAAATAGGACTTCATCAACAGAGTAGTCAATGCCTGGAACGCCCCTCCTGACTCTGTTGTTGCATCCACAAACCCTCATAGCTTCAACCTCAAACTGTCTACCGTGGACCTCATCCCATTCTTAGGATGTCCTTAAACGTGCATGCATAAGCGCACCAGCGCACCTACCATCCCTGTCTTACTGTCCTCATTTATCTGTACTTGCTTCCTTCGTTCATGTCTATATACTTATACCTGCTATCTTGTACATGTTTGACAAACAAACAAATAAATAAAATAAATATATTTTTTTATATTGTGTATTATATATATATATAATATATATATATATATATATATATATATATATATATATATATATATATATATATATATATATTTAACTGGATGCAGTATTCCAGATATGGTCTTACTAAGATTTTATAAAGTAGTGCCAATGCTAACACAATTCATTTTTCCCTCTGTTGGTAGTTTCCCCCAACTCTTTTTTTTTTTCCTCAGTGCCACTTGCACACAGCAAGCTCATCTAATGAAGCCACATTTTTCCTGCAGGGCAATGATTAATGATCCTGTACGAACTCTTTTGTCTAGCTCCTTGTGACCTTTGCAAGAGCCTGTCAGCACCATCAAACAAAACAGAAGATTCCTATTTTCAATACAATACTGATGTAATTTTTGGGAAGATGTTTCTCCATGCCACCCGAGAAAGCTATAAAAACAAATGAGCTACCATGATGGGATGGGCTGAGATGGGGAGAAATATTCCAAGCATGATAATGATTCATTTCTTGCTGGTGAAAATTCAATAGATGTAGAGAAGGGTCTATTCTATTATTTGTACTCATTTTTCTATTTCTGTTTTTTTTCTTTCCTCCCACAGTTGCAAGGAAGATTGATTCTACTAAGAATAAATTCCACAATTTATTTGAATAGTTGCAATACTTTGGATCACATTTCTTAACATAACTGGACTCACAGACTAAAGACCTTGGAAATATCTTATGGCACTGCACAATAAGGCTCAGCTCTTGAAATGGAGCATGTGGATGACCTTGAGAAATGAGAAGAAGAGATGCTGCCTTGTAGACAATCAGGAAAGAGAAGGAGGAGCCAACAATGACTTAAAGGTCAGAGAAAGAAACTTAAGAAGGATCGATTGAGTGGTTAAAAGGGGTGGCAGGAAGTTTGTTCTTCCAGGCTTGCAATATTGTTAACATAGCCTTAAAACAAACTATATTTATCTCATCTAGATGTGTTTCCTGTCTGGTTATGTGGGAGGGCTACCAGATTTTGGCCCTTTAAACACATTTTTGCTTTTGTTGTTTTAGCTATTTTTTGTTTGTTTGATTGTTTCCCTTGAAACATATCAGTTGTCTGGACAAGTCCCTGAAGTATTCTTGGCAAGATTTTTCAACAGTAGTTTGCCATTGCCTCCTTCCTTGGGTCGAGAACAGGGGTGGGATTCTACCAGTTCGCCCCTATTTCCTAGAACCAGTTGTTAACATTCTAAGCAGTTCGGAGAACCACTTGTTAGAAGAAATTACTGGCCTAATCCTGAAAGGAAGGCAGGAAGGAAACATTCTGGTGTTGCTTACAGAAACTGCCTCTCCGTTAACCCTTATTACATTCTTGGCAGGACTAGACTTCCTGTCTCAGGAACATCTCTGGAGGTTTTTTCCCCTCCTTTGCTGGTACTTTGCTTGTGTGGAGTGATCATTCAAAGTTACAATGGCACTGAAAAAAGTGACTTATAACTATTTTTCACACTTACGACTGTTGCAGCATCCCCACAGTCATGAGAGGCCAGGCGAGGAGGTGTGTGCCTCAATGTGAGTGATATTGAGTTGGCCACACCCAGCCAATAACATGACCACCAAGCCATGCCCACTAACTTAGCCACACCCACAGAACCGGTTGTTAAAAAATTTGAATCCCACCCCTGGTCGAGAGACTGTGACTGGCCCAGGTCATGGAGCTTGCTTCGTGTCTAAGCTGAGGCTAAAAATCATCCTACTTGCTAACTTGTCTCTTGGCTTTCTTTTACTTTGTACAGAATTTGAATAACTCTTCTTCCATGTTCACAACATAATGATATTAGGTCATCAGCGTTTAATTGGATGGGTGAACTGATGTTGCACTGAAATCTTCGAACAGTGAGGTCATTTCAACTTTGTTCCTAGGAATAGAAAGTCATTACGACTTTCTGACAGTGAGAAAAATTAATCAGTGGCCAGTTTTATTTTTCAAATAGATAGATTTATCTATTTTTATTTATTAACAGAATTATATCCCAACAACAAAGATGATTAGGGGACTGGAAGCTAAAACATATAAAGAACGGTTATTGGAACTGGATATCTGTAGTTTGATGAAAAGAAGGACTAGGACATGATAGCAGTGTTCCAATATCTCAGAGGCTTCCACAAAGAAGAAGGAATCAAGCTATTCTCCAAAGCATCTGAAGGCATGACAAAGAAGCAATGAGTGGAAACTAATCAAGGAGAGAAGCAACTTAGAGCTAAGGAGACATTTCCTAACAGTGAGGACAATTAATCAGTGGAACAAAACTTTCCTCCAGAAGTTGTAAATGCTCCAACGCTGGAAGATTTTAAGAAGAGATTGGATAATCATTTCTCTGAAATGGTATAGGGTTTCCTGCCTAAACAGGGGGTTGGACTAGAAGACCTCCAAGATCCCTTCCAACTCTGTTATTCTATTCTATTCCATTTGCAAAATATTTCATATCAATATTCCCTTAAATTAAAACTTAAATTTCATTGATTTTTTTTCTGCATACTCCTTTCCATTGTGGCATTGTGATTGTTTCTTTCAAATTTTACATCCACAGAAATTAGAGAGGTTCTGTTTGTGGACTATATTGCCATTAATCCAACAATTGTCCTGGCTGTGACTCTTTTTTCTGTTTTCCAAATACAATTACAGATTCTCAGAGGGATATGTTTGGGAGAGGGAGGGGAAGATTTCTGAGGCTATTTACTACAACTAGAAAAAATAATAAAAGGTACAAATGTGAAAATAAAAATATATGTAATTCAACTTTAATGTGTATATGAAACTCACTCCTTTTTAAGGGCTTTTTAAGTCTATCTCAGCATCTCTTACAGCAGCCAGCAAGCACAACTGCAGACTTTAAAATTCAAATTAAAACCACATAAAATTCCTAAGAATAACACCCCAGATGTTCTTTTTCAACTCATTATTCTTGGTCCTAAGGGATGACTTAATAATATTCTAATTGAATAAAGAGGCAGATCATTTGCTTTGCTTAACAGCACATGAACAGCAGAGCTATAATTACAAAGTTAGCAAAAACCCTGATACATGGATATGTTCGAAAAAAGGGAAACATTTTATGATGAGTTGGCAATCTTACATACCAAACACATCTGTATGTGCATATAGCAGTATAATTTATGAACCTTGTGAAATTATTTTGAGGTAAAAACATACAAACATAATTTTGCCATCTGTAGAATTTTAGAAGACTTCCAAATGAGAGAACCTAGAATGAAGGGGAAATTTTCTACCAGTGAGAACAATTAACCAGTGGAATGGCTTGTTTTAAGGAGTTGTAGGTGCTCCATCACTGGAGGCTTTTAAGAATAGACAGGAAAGTCTTTTGTCTGGAATGGTATAGGATCTCCTGCTTGAGCAGGGGTTGGAATAGAAGACCTCAAAGGTCCCTTTGATGCAGCCACTCTTTCTCCTACCTCAAGGCATTTTTTAAAGATATTCTGGGTTGTAAAAATACTATAAATGTTAATCTTCTCATCACTCCTTATCACCCATCCCCTCTCACTTGTGACTGTATGACTGTAACTTTGTTGCTTGTATCCTGATGATTTATTGTCACGACTACAAAACACAAGCATTTGAATCGAAGCCACAGTGACCTAAAGGATGGCATTCCTCTTCTTCAGAATAAACTCTGTATCATAATAATATGCGCGGTCTATGTAAAATGCTGTGAGGTGAAGCTCTATGCATTAACCATGATTCATGTGATTGAGTTCATATGAATAATTATCATTAATAACGGTAATCATGGGTAATAAGGTTAATTGGGGTAATGAAGGGTAATGAGGGGAAATTATTATAAATATCAAATCCCAGGAAACTCGGGTTAGATCCAACTTTATTTTGTTTGCTTAGCTATAATCTCGGACTCCTTGTGGAGGAAGGAATAAACAATAAGCTTTTGTGTTACCAAATACTGAAGTGAAGAGTGCCTTATTTTCTCCCTGCATTTGTGCCAAAGAGTAGCTGAGAGGAAAGTTGGATCTCAGGCAGCAGTTTTGGTGGCTACATATGACATCAGACATTGAACAGTAGGTTAAAGAATGCCACATTTGTGCTACTACGAAACCTCGAGTAGGAAAACCATTAGGACTATTATAAACTGTATCGGATCCAAACTGGCCGTGGCAAGATATAGCCATGGACTTTATTGTGGAGTTGCCCAGCAGTAACGGATATACAGTAATCTGGACTATTATAGATTTATTTTCAAAACAAGCTCACTTTATACCATGTAAAGGATTACCTTCAGCAACAAAATTAGCCAACCTGTTTATAAAACATGAATATAAACTACATGGCACACCCAGGAGGATAATTTTGGATAGAGGTGTGCAATTCACAGCACGATTTTGGAGAGCATTTGTATGCCTTTTAGGATGCTCTCAAGGTCTTAGCTCTGCATACCATCCCAGCATCAATGGTCCTTCTGAAAGAGCTAATGCGATGATTGAAAGGTATTTGAGATCATATACATCTTACCAACAGTGAGAATGGGCTGATTTACTTCCATTTGCTGAAGTAGCATAAAATAATGCTATACATGAAAGCACAGGATATAGCCCATTCCAGGTAGTAAATGGGATAGAATTTGTGCCAATCCCTGATTTACAATGTGATGAACAACAACCCATAAGTGTGCAAATGTGGTCAAAAAAAAATTCAGGATAGTTGGGATAAAGTAAAAGAGACTCAATAAAACAGCACTAGAATATACAAGCAGACAAGAAAAGAAAAGAGTATAAAGCATTCAAGCCTGGAGACTATGTTTACCTATCAACTAAATATATAAAATTACACCTAAATAGTCAAAAATTGGGACCAAAATACATTGAACCTTTCCAAATTACGAAAGTGATAAACCCCGCAACTGTAAAACTTAAATTGCCACCACGGTTACATCGAATACATCCTGTGTTTCATGCTAGTTTACTGAAGCCTGTAGAACACATTGATATACATCAATTTGAGGAATCTGTAATAGCTAAAGATGTAACCCATGCTGAAATTGATAAAATTCTAGATTCGCGGATATGTAGAAAAGTGTTACAATACTTAGTGAGATGGAAAGGATATCCTGAAACAGAGGCAACCTGGGTGAAAGTAGCAGATGTCTGTGCAAATAGACTGATAAGGCAATTCCATACCAAATATCCCGATAAATTCCATACCAATTCCATACCAAATATCCCGATAAAATAATTAGTGATATAATGTATATTGTTTTATAGACTGGTTCCTGGTAGAAGGGGATGCATGTCGTGACTACGCAACACATGTGTTTGAATTGAAGCCACAGTGACCTAAAGGATGGCATTCTTTTACAAAAAAACCCCAAAAAAAAAAAATATCCCCCCCAAAAAAAAAACCCCGAAGAAAACCCCCCCCCAACCCCCCCCCCCCCAAAGAGCCCAAAAAAAAAAAAAAAAAAAAAAAAACAAAAAACACCAAAAAACCACAACAAAAAAAAAAAAAAAAAAAAAAAAAAAAAAAAAAAAAAACCAAACCCCCCCAAACCCCCCCCCCCCCCCCCCCCCCCCCCCCCCCCCCCCCCCCCCCCCCCCCCCCCCTTTTGAGTATACTGAGAGTATTTGCACCAAGACAAATTCCTTGTGTGTCCAACCACACTTGGCCAATAAAGAATTCTATCATCTTCTATCTATCTATCTATCTATCTATCTATCTATCTATCTATCTATCTATCTATCTATCTATCTAAAAAACAACAACAATGCTACAGGCATAAATGCTTCTATTCCTATAAAACACTGAAGATGCTGGAAGAACCAAGAAGTCTAGTTCAGTTTATATTCCACATATCCAAAGGGGAAGTGAGACATATTCATATAATCTTCTTACTTTGCTGGTCATGGATGCTTATTAAATATGTCTGATTTGCTATTATAAGTGCAAGATCATATAGAACTTGTTTCTACCTAGAATGAAGAATAGAATAGAATAGAATAGAATAGAATAGAATAGAATAGAATAGAATAGAATAGAATAGAATAGAATAGAATAGAATAGAATAGAATAGAATAGAATATTGGATGGAATGGAATTCTTCATTGGCCAAGTGTGATTAGACACACAAGGAATTTGGGCATATGCTCTCAGTGTACATAAAAAAAAAAAAAGATACATTCATACAGAAAGAACTGCTAAGAATACATTTCTGACATGTCTCTCCGAAGTCAATATATGATTGATTTCTCATTGCAGCCTTAATTTTGCCATTTCTTTTTCAAGAGATTGCCCCACTGTGTTCTATCAGTACAGATGAGAATCTGTGTACATTTTTCAAATGATCCTTTTTCTTCCACTGGGGATCCAACTGGTAGCTTGTGTTGCATTATTATATTTCAGAGACAAATGTTGTCTGTAGCTTTGGTCTACTTCGGACCTTGTTAAACATGCCATGCTGGTTTTTATTTGTTTGTTGGCTGCTGCTTCTTTTTTTGCATTGGTTTACTTGCAGTTCAGTTTACCTATTTAACAACGTGGCAGGCTTCCACAGACTGGCTAGTACCAATTACTTTTCTGCATTTTGAAACATTGCTGAATGCTCCAATAGAGAACAGCAGTAGCTTATGGGAGGATCAGCTTTGACAAGGGAGAGACAGATGACAACATTTGATCAGACTCTATTGTGTGGGAAGAATCTATATTGTTTCTCCATCATTCTTTCCACCCAGCACCGTGAAAGCATGAAAATGCAAGAAGATAAATAGGTACCACTTTGGTGGGAAGATAATAGGTTCTGTGTTATGCTGCATGCTCTGTGCTGTGGCCTGATGTCACTCTGGTCACGTGACCCTGGAAACTTCTTAAGACCATGCTAGAGATGAGACCATCCCTAGAGTTGGACATGACTGGATAGAGGAAACCATAACAGCCTTGGTGGTGCAGTGGTTAGAATCCAGTACTGCAGGCTACTTCTGATGCAGCCATCTGCCTGCAATTTGGCAGATCGAATCTCACCAGGTTGAAGGTTGACTTAGCCTTCCATCCTTCCAACATGGGTAAAATAAGGACCCAAATTGTTGGGGGCTATATGCTGAATCTCTAAACTGCTTAGAGAGGGCTGTAAAACACTATAAAGTGCTATATAAATCTAAGTGCTATTGCTATTAACCCTTATCTATATCCTTCTTAGCTTCATTCTTTCCTTTTTTTACATAGAATACTCATCGATGGAAGTCAATGGCCTGATATTATTAGTTTTCCTTGTTATATACTTTTTAACTTCAGGAACTAAAAATGTAAGGCCATACCACTAGATTGCTAAAAAGGAGTGATGAAGAGGTTTCAAATCTCACCAAATCTGGATAAGCTGTCAGCTAAGTAGAGTGTTCTTGGAATGTTAATATTCCAACTCCTAAACCCTTTCTCCTAAGTGGGTTTTAAGTGTGGCTTCCCTGGTGAACCTGTGAAGTGGTCTTAATCTTCCTGGTGCCAGGGCTTCAACAAATCCACCCCCATTCAAATCATGAGTCTCTAGCCACATCTCTCAGAGTTTTTTTTTAAAAAAATATTTTATTAGGAGTGAACATGTTGGCGTTACCTGGGTGCAGCCAACACTGAGACACATCGTTCATCTCACCCTTGACCCTGGTCTTCCCCCACTCCCTGGATGTATATTCTCCAATGGGACACATCCATACCCAAGAGTCATCAATCATGCTCTCCAGTAATAACCTTGCACACCAAGAGCTTCAGCTGCCTAGCAATTATCTGAAACATTTAAGGAATACACTACTTTCCCCACTCCCTTTCTGCTGGCAACTCTAAAATAAAAGACCAGAGAAATATTTTTGAGTTGACACTTGGGGAGTGACTCGAGAGCAGCACAAAAAATGGTGGACAAAAATGAGTAGGAAATTTATAGCTCTTGGTTCTTCAACTTCTACTTCTTCCTCTCCACCATCTGGAGGACAACGTTCAATACAGACAATGTTAAAGCAAGAAAAAGAACAAGAAAAAGTGTACTCTGCAGATGATTATGCAAGGAATTCAAAATATTCAAGCAAGATCAGAGAATATTGAAAAGAGAATAAAGAACATCGAAGAAAGAACAGAGAACATTGAACAAAGAACAGGGAAAACCGATGAAAAAGTGGAGAACATCTAACAAATGATGTTGAAATATGATGAGAGATTCCAAAAAATTGAAGAAGATAAACAAAGAGACAAGAAGATTGGAGATATTGATAATAGATTAACGGTGGTTGAACAAGATAAAAGTGGTATGTTGAGATGGGAGATGGATAGATCAGAATTCTATCTTAGATTCCAAAACGTAGAGGAAGAAAAAGGACAAAACCTAGCTGAGATAATGATAGAAATACTGGCTGAAGCTTTGGAAATAACTCAAGAGAAGATGATGGATGGAATAGATGAGGTTTATCAAGTTTTCACAAGATATGCGATGAGAAATAGCTTACCAAGAGAAGTTCACATTAGATTTACAAAGAAAGCCATTAAAACACAAATATTGCAAGTGGCAAAAGAGAAAACATTGAAATACAAAGACAAGGAGATTGTGGTCTTGAAACAAAGAATAAGAAATATATATAAAAAATATAAGAAATACTAGATTGTTGACATTAGAAGGACATGATTTGTTGTTGGGGTGGCATGCTTTTTTATGGTACAAAGGAACTAAAACACAGGGGTATTTTAGAAGACATTATATACGGGAGTCTCTGTGGTTAAACTGGGAGAAGATTAAAAGACAATGTTATTTGAAAATTCCAGTCTGGTTATTAACTATTAAAGCATTTTTGTATCCTATAATATACAAAAAGGAACAAACAGTTAGATATGGTGAAATATTGAATGAAAAGGGTGAACTTAAATCTATGCAAAAACTAGAGGAACAAGGTATAAAGATGAATTGGTTTTCATATGCACAAATACATTCAAGGTATGATAAAGATTCTAAAACAGAAGGTTTCTATGATAAACTGACGGACTTAGATAAGATTTTGACAGGTACTGATGAAAAGGTGATTAAAAAATTGTATGGATATCTATTAGAAATTAAACTAGAAGAAGAACAAGTTAAAGAAACTATGATTGCTTGGGGGAAGAATTTTGGATATGGGATCGATTTAGAGAAATGGCAAAAATTGTGGTCTCAAAATTATAAAATGACAATATCAACAGCATATAAAGAAAATTTGTATAAGATGTTTTGCAGGTGGCATTTTCCCCCGACAAGAATAGCAAGAATGTTCAAGAATAAATCCGAAAAATGTTGGAAATGTCATCAGACACCTGGCTCATATTACCATATGTGGTGGACTTGTGCGGACGCTAAAAAATACTGGACTAAAATCCACACGTGGTTGGAAAAAATGACAAAAAAACATATAGATTTGAAACTAGAGATATTTTTATTGGGAATTTTATGTGAAATATATTGTAAAGACTTGAAATACCTGATTGTAAATGTATTAACAGCGGCTAGGATTGTATTTGCTAAAAACTGGAAAAATGAGAAAACACCATCACAGGAGGAAACCATTAAGAAAATATTGGAATGTGTTGAAATGAGTAGATTGACATTTGAAATTAGAGAGCAAGATGATAAACAATTTTATAAAATTTGGGATCTTTTCTATCAATGGTTAGACAATAAAGTATAGTAATGAAATATGTAGATTCTTAGAAAATAATAAATATATAACAATGTATTCTTTTCTTATTATATCTACAAAATTGTAGGATAGATTTGAGATAATAATCTGTCATAAAACAAATTAAGTAAAATATGGATTATTTCATAAACAATTTTATAAAATTTGGGATCTTTTCTATCAATGGTTAGACAATAAAGTATAGTAATGAAATATGTAGACTTTTAGAAGATAATAAATATATAAAGATGTACTTCTTTCTTATTATATCTACAAAATGATTTTAGGATAGATTTGGGATGATAATATGAACTGTTATAAAATAAACCAAGTAAATTATGGTTATCATGTAAAACATGAATGAATAAAAGTATAGTCAAATGATTGATTAATAATGATACTAAGGTATTTAATTTTTGATTGACAATATGAGATTATATGTAATGTAATTGTAATTGAAGACTACGAAATGGAAGACAAAACAATTTGTAAACCAACCGGCACACTGTATGTATATATATGGAAGATAGCTTGATGTTTTTATGTTTTGTTTGTTTATGTTTGTTTTTAATAACCAATAAAAAAATTTAAAAAATGGTGGACAGGTTATGTCTGAGGTCTCCATGTCCATTGAGGAACAGATTCTCCACTTTGGCAGAAATGGATTCCTTTACTGCTCTCTCAAACCATCAACAAAATAGAATGGATGAGGAATCTGGGAGGGAAAAAAATCATGTAACAACAGGGGTGGGATTCAACCTTTGTTCTGAAGATCAGCTGTCTCTGAACCAGTTTGCTGAGATGAGCAGGTGGGCCCACCCATCTGCCCACCCCTGCTCTTTCCTGTCCTTTACTTCCTTTATTTAAAGCACAGATGATTTGCATAGTGGAGCAGTTTGCTGCTGCACCTCAGCTGTTTTCTTCATGGGTACTGCTTTAGAAGGGAAGTATTATAGCTGTTTGAATTGCAGAGTGCACATGTGAAGTGCATGATCACCAAACCGGTTGATATACAAGTGGAATCTCACCCCTGCTTAACAGCAGGATAGTTCCTTCAAGTAATGGGATCCCTCACCTCTCTCTCTCTATGTACAGTAAGTCATCTTTTTAGCTTTTGAAAGATTAAAAACAATTCAAGGGCTTTTCTGCCAAGGAAGTTACCTGACAGTTTGCAAAAGAAACTTTGAAACATTTTTACTAGGCATGAAGGCCTGTCTCAAGAATGTTCCACTGGGATCTGAATTGCAAATTCTAATGGGGCTTTTCTGCAAAAATACTCCAAGGTGTTGGGTGAAGACAAACATGTTGATGAATAGATCCTTCTGTTGTTCCAAATGTGCCTTTCCAAAAAGCCATTGGAGTTTCTTTCTTTTTGTCCTTGAGAACCTTTTGCTTCTCACCCAAAGAGCTTCTCCAGTTCACTTTAAAACTGAAGAAGCTTTTTAGATGAGAAATGAAAGGTTTTCAAGGAAAAAAACACCCAAGAAAGTTTAATTGACTTGAACAAAAGCACTTTTAGTACAACCATGATCTGGATGGTTGAGGATGTCCATAAACATTTATTTATTTATTTATTTATTTATTTGTTTGTTTGTTTGTTTATTTATTTATTTATTTATTTATTTATTTATTTATTTATTTATTTATTTATTTATTTATTTATTTATTTATTTATTTATTTATTTATTTATTTATTTATTTGTCAAGCAAGTATTAGATAACAGATATAAGTATAAACATGATTATGATTACATGAAATGGGTACGAATAAAAGGGGACATTAGGATAGGGACTGTAGGCACGTTGGTGCGCCTATGCACGCCCCCTACAGACCTCTTAGGAAAGGGGTGAGGTCAATAGTAGACAGTTTGAGGTTAAAGTTTTTGGGGTTTGGGGAAGAAACCACAGAGTCAGGTAGAGTATTCCAGACATTGACCACTCTGTTGCTGAAGTCGTATTTCCTGCAATCAAGTTTGATGCGGTTTACCTTGAGTTTGTATCTATTGTGTGCTCTTGTATTGTTGTGGTTGAAGCTGAAATATTCATTGACATGTAGGACATTGCAGTAGATAATTTTATGTACTATACTTATAATGTGTTAGTTCACCCTTCTGCCAGTGGAAAATCCCCATACAACCTCATTGCCTGTGCAGAAGTATGGCATACTAGCCATTTTCTAGGGGACATGTTCACATGGCATAATTGTACCTATAATTGTGGTGTTCCAATCAGTGGTGGGATTCAATTTTTTTTACTGCTGGTTCTGTGGGTGTGGTTTGGTGGGTGTGGCAGGGGAAGGATACTATAAAATCTCCAGTCAGAGGTGGTATTTGCCAGTTCTCCAAACTACTCAAAATTTTCACTACCAGTTCTCCAGAACTGGTCAGAACCTGCTGAATACCACCTCTGGTTCCAATGCTTCATTAATTGTATGCATTCTGCATGTGCTGAGACTGCACACTGGTTGAGAATTCCAGGCGTTGTGATTTCAACCTATTTGAAGAGCAACAGTTTTGGCAAAGTGGTCATAAAAAGAGGACAAGAAACATTATTGTCCCTCTGATGGAACCCATTATAGAACATAGGGAAATATAGATTAGCAATAGTTAGCTTCTGTGTATTTTGGTACACTATTATCTAAGGACATAATTGTTCTGGATCACTTCCAATGTTAATAGTAAAAAAAAAAAGAGCTTAAATATTGTTGGGCAACGATTCCATGGTAAAAAAAAAAATCCACATTATGCCATAAAAGAGATACAACATACTTAACTTTTTATTACCTCATTAAAAAGATGATAGTTCCTGAGACTGCATAAAATTGCAGCACAAAATTTAAACTATTCAGTGCCGGATCAGCTCATACTAATGCAAGAGAAACTTGGACTGTGTAAGTTTTATATGTCACTCTTGAACAACAACAAAAAAAAAAACACCTTTTTTATGAGTGGAAAAGATTTTTCTCTATACATGTGCAGATATACTTCAATCAAAGGATACACAGACTGCATAATTAGCTTGACTTTTTTGACCCTAGCAACTCACAGTGAAATGATACAGGGTTTTTAAAAATGAGGGCAATCTTTCTGGTATCTTCTACTCGTTTTGGTAGCATCAAAATAAGAATATGGGAATGCAGTCATCTTGTGTACATACAGTAATGGACATTATCAGAGTTCGTATTTATGAAGACCTACAACCTCAGAGGCAGAAACTCAGCCCCGCCCCATATCTTTGCAAATGGGCCATCAAGGCCTGGGGCAGTCTATTTTACACAGGGGTGGGATGCTGGGGGCTCACAGCTCAAACTCTGTGGGGCTCGGAGAGCCCCCAACAGGCTCAGAAAGACAAGCAGCAAGGGAAAGCTCTTAGTAGGCTTAATTGAACTTCCTGGTGTTCAGCCAAGAGCATTTCACACCTTGTAAAAGTGTTGCAAGCTAGATAAACAATCCACTTGGCACTTGCGAGAGAGAGCCATTGAGAAAAGCAGATAACTTAGCCACTAGCCTCTGAGGGGATTAATTCCCAAATAATAAGAATCACATAACTCACCAGAAACTCCACTAAGACTCCAAGATCCCTCTCACAGTCACTGCTATTAAGCCTGGTTTCACCCAGTCTTTTATTTAAGTATTAAATACACGAAATAATAAACAACTTTTTGGTACATACAGTATCTTTGTTTTAGGTAATTAGGTCAAAGAAGTGATGTCAAGTTGGCCGCACCCACCCAGTCACATGACCAGTCATTAGGGCAGAGAGCCCCTTGCTAAAACATTTGAAGCCCACCCCTGATTTTACATAACAAAGATCCACTCCTTCAGGCAGGCCCATAATAGGAATTGCCCAAAGCCCTTTCATTACATCATCATCCAGCAAAGCTCATCTAAGCCTGGGACTCAGGACAGCCTACAGAATTGCCCCTGCATGGCTCCATGGGAGTCTGACAACCAATCAGAATACAAGCTCAAATTCAAATCCCAACAGAGGGCATAAAACTCAGGCACTCTCAGCATCTTTTCCCTTTTTTACTTTCTTCTTTACCCAACATCTTGAAGCATGTGATCACCTTTCTTCACCCAACCACGTCCTGTCCACCATTAAACTTTCTTTCCAAGCAACTTCCATGGTTCCAGTGTCTTTTTCCCCACTTGGAACTGAACCCAGAAGGACATTTCTCCCAACACATTCATTGTCCACTTTAAATCTAAACAGTACAAGTAATATATTTTCTCAAGAAGTATATATCTATGGAGATCATCAGTCATGCAGGTCATAGCTGTCCTGAAGGTGGTTTTTTTGCTTTTTTTTTCTTTAAAAAAGGACTTTTGGGTTCATCAAGAGGTTTTAGGGCACAGTCAGAAAGAAAAAAATAAACATGTGAACAAAGAAGGACCAATAAAACCAGGATGATTGATATTGCACATATGGGAGATTTATGCAGCTAAAAATTACATATCCAGGATAGATAGATAAATAGATGGATGGATAGATAGATAGACAGACAGACAGATAGATAGATAGATAGATAGATAGATAGATAGATAGATAGATAGATAGATAGATAGATAGATAGATAGATGAATAATGTGTAGTTGACACAAACTGCTCAATGCTGAAATCTGGCTGTCTATTCTCTCTGTCTCTCTCAGCATATAGTATATCATTACACTCTAATTATATATGCTTAAAGTTTTTTTTTAATCACTATGTATTATTTCATTAGTTCAGTCAGTTCATTTCATTCCATGAAAGGAGTCTCAAGCAAGTATCATTCCGATTCTCTAAATGTCAGCTTGACTGACGTAAATGCTACCATTTAAGCTTGATTGATGATAGTTGTATTTGAATAATTACTTCCTGCGCAAATGAAAACACCGTATTCTAATTGAAAACTTTTGTTATTGCCCGTGTGCGAATTTTGGATTCTACTGTGACTTAACAAGATCTATGATGGAAATGGATCTATACTGTATATTCCTGCTTCACGGGCAAGCTTTCTTCTCAATAATGAGATCTATAACTAATCAGGAACACATAGGGATTTCTAATGGTTGGATTTGTTTTTCTTGCAACAGTGAACTCTTTTTCCATGTGAGCAATTGGTCAGAGATAATCGCTGCAGAGTTTTCGATCCTCTTTGAACCTGAATGTTTTCTTAGTTTAGTTTAGCACATCATACAATGAAATCACATACCATCTTCAGTGTACTGTACAGTAGAATTCAATAGACTTACTGCCCTGGGATAGAAGCTGTTTTTCAGTCTATTTGTCCTTGTTTTTATTATTCTGTACCATCTGCCAGATGGCAATTATTCAAAGAAAGGGTGCCCAGGATGAGATGGATCTTTGAGAATATTTTGAACTTTCTTAAGCAGCGGGAGCTATAAAGCTCTTCCAAAGATGGGAGAGAGCAACCAATGATCTTCTGGACAATGACGTTAACCCTCTGGAGTGCTTTCCTATCTGCCACTGTGCAATTGGCAAACCCTACACAGGTGCAGTAAGTTAAGATACTCTCTATGGTGCAGTGGTAGAAGGTCACCAGCAGCTTTTCATTCAGTTGTTGTTTTCTGAGAAGTCTCAGGTAGTATAATCTCTGCTGGGCCCTTTTGACCAGTGCTGCAATGTGAGCACCCCAGGTCAGGTGCTCTTTTATGGTAACACTCAGAAACTTAAAATGGGCTACTTTCTCCCCTCGGTCTCCATTGATAAGCAAGGGCTGGATGTCTGATCTGTTCCTTCTATAGTCCACTATAAGTTCCTTGGTCTTATTGGTGTTGAGGACCAAGTTATTGTCTCCACACCACAAAAGCAACTGGTCCACCTCATCTTGGTAGGCAGACTCATTCTTGTCTTTCATTACCAAATTAGATAACATCAGCAGCACCTCACAGTTCAAGCCTGAGCTACAAATATTCCCTTTCATTGGTAATCACTCATTTGTCATGAAATTGGATGGTTTGACATTAAATGAACAATAGAAAACTAACTATATTACTATTCATTGAGATACATCAAATTCAATTATGCAGGATATTTCAAGGCTACCTCTCTTCTTTAAAAATGTTATTTTACTAAATAATTAGAGGATTGCAGGATGCTTCAAAAAACCCTATTAACTAGGATTCTTTCTCATCCCATATTACAAATTTTTGGAATGAGTTTAATTTCTTTGCACTCCAGTATAACCTTTCAAAATGTAACACAGTTATCTGGTGAAGCAGAGAAACCTCCAAACATCCATTCATTGTTTCATTTAGTCCTTCAATTCAAAGATGACTTAAAATGACCCTTTGCCTTCATTAAAAAAATGTCCCCTTTAAATAAGCATTAGTGCAAAATTCTAACCATTGAATGTCAATTATAGCTAGATTAGGAATGAATTTATTAAACTCACTAGGAAAGTGGATCCAGTGCATGTGATCCTGCCTGATAAAATCCCAACGTTTATCTCACTTAAAAGGGAAACTGAGTTAGTGAAACAATGTATTTTTAATACAGTCTCGCAAGATTGGCTAATTATATCTGAACAGTTTTGTGTGTTTTGGGCCTCTTCATGTTGTGGGCCCCTTAAGAAAGATGGAGCCAAATCATTCTCTTATGAACATTTCAATATGAAGATGAAAGAATGGCTGAAGCTCAGGTTTTCACTGTCAGGATTCTGGCAGCTACCCCAATTAAATCATGAGTCTCGAGCCAAACTTCCAAAACTTCAAAAGGATTTATTGGGAGTTAACATGTCCTGCACTGCCTGGGCGTAGCCGACTCTGAGACACATCATTCCTTGTCACCCTTGACCCTGGTTTCCTCCCACCCCCTGGGTGTATCATAATTCATATTCTCCAATGAGACACACGTTCTCCAGTTAGAATTTTGCACCGCAGAAATTTCAGTCACCTAGTTACTATCTTTGAAAACTATTTATGGAATGCACTTTTGATTTCCAAGCTGCCACTTTTCCCCCTCCCTTTCTATTGGCAACTCTAAAAACACCATAGAAATATTTGGGTGGGAGTGTGTTCTCATTGGTTGGGGGGTTGGCTGTGTTCTGATTGGTTGGGGGGTTGGGGGGTTGGCTGTGTTCTGATTGGCTGGGGGTGTGTTCTGTTCAGGTGGGGGCTTGGTTGTGCTCAGGTTAGTCTTAGTTGCTGGGGGATTTGAGCTGGTGAGCTGTGATCCTGCTGTTTCGCTTCGTGTTCGTGGTTGTGCCGCATCTTCATGGTGGGGGTCAGTTCGCTTCATGTATGGCTCGGAGGGGTTTGAAGTGGGTAGTGATGCAGCTGCAGTGCAGCTTCTGGTCCGTGGTCATGTCTCATCTTCTGTGTGGGTGTGAGTCTGCTTTCTACGTGGAAGTGTGGTGGTAGCATCTTGTATGGCCCTCGTGGGTGTGGGTCTGGTGTCATTCTTCATGTTAGGTACTCGACTGTTCATGAGGGTGGGTTTCCAAATGGCTGGTAGGCGGGAGATGTCATCTCGTTTATTCATGCTGTGTGGGTGTTTTTCTATCTCTATGGCTTCTCTGATTATTCTGTTGTTGAAGTGTTCAGTTTTGGCGATAGTTCTGGTATTTTTAAAGTCAATCTCATGTCCTGTGGCTTTGAGGTGTTGGACCAGGGAAGAGGTCAGTTCTTCTTTTTTGATTGAGTTCTTCTGTTCTTCAATGCGTGAACTTATTCTTCTGTTAGTTTGTCCGATGTATGTGGTGGGACAGGCGGTGCAAGGGATTTCGTATACTCCTTGGTTTTCTAACTCAGTGGTCCCCAACCTTTTTTGTACCAGGGACCAGTTTCAAGCACAAACACTTTTTCATGGACTGGGGGGGGGGGGAAGAATCCGAGTTGGGTGGTTTGCTTGCAGACGTTTCATTACCTGACTAGGTAACATCTGATGTTGTTACCTAGTCGGGTAATAAAACGTCTGCCAGCAAACCACCAAGTTCAGGGAGCGCCTCGGCCCTGCCTCCCTCAGCCCCATCCCTCAGGTGTCTGCCTCATTCCTCTCTCAGTCGCTCTCTCGCTCCTCCACCAGCCCAGGAAGAAACTGCTTCAAAGAAGCCGGGGGGTGGCTTTTCCTGTCACCGCAGCTCCCGAGGCGCCCGTTTACCCCCACCCCGCCCGCCCACGAGCGGTTCAACCCAGTGCTCCGTTCTGCCTGCCTGCCTTCATTTCGGAGCAGCTTCGGCTGATAAAAAGAGGCGAATAGTTATTATTCTCAACCAAAGCTGCTCCCAAACAACCAGACAGGCAGGCAGGCAGAACGGAGCACTGAATTGAAGCGAGCGCGGGCGGGCGGGGTGGGGGTGAACGGGCGCTTTGGAGGAGGTGTGGCGACAGGAAAAGCCACCACCCCCGGCTTCTTTGAAGCAGTTTCTTCCTGGGCTGGTGGAGGAGCGAGAAAGCGACTGAGAGAGGAATGAGGCGGGAGGAAACCGAAGCCACTTCCTTCCTCCCCTTCTTTCATTTGTGTCCTTGATCCCCGATCCCAGCAGCATTCACCGAAGGCGAAGAAAGCCACCATTTTTTTAAAAATTTTTTTATTTGCGGCCCAGTACAGAGTGCTCCACGGACCGGTACCGGTCCGCGGCCCGGTGGTTGAGGACCCCTGTTCTAACTCGATTTTGTCTTTAGGGTTTTTTGGGATGGTGGATATTTTTCTGTTTGTGCAGCATGCTGTTTTAATGTTGTGTTTTTGGAGGATCTTGCTGATTTTGTCTGTAGTGCCTTTTATATATGGGAGGAGGGCTTTGTCGTTCTCTTGTTCTCTGTCTTGGATTTTGGTTGGGGTTTCTTTTTGGATTAGGTGGGTAATCTTCTTTCTTTGGAATCCATTGGCTGTTAGTACGTTAGTGAGAGTGTGTAGTTCAGTTTTTAGGTGTTGTTCGTCGGCTAAGCATTTTGTTCTGGAGATGAGTGTCTCGGCTATGGAATTGATTTGTGCTGGGTGGTGGTGTGAGAGTGCGTATAGATAGCAGCTTGTATGTGTTTTCTTCTGGTAGATGGTGTGTCCTAGGGAGCCACTGGATTTTTTGTATACTAAGACATCTAGGAAGGGAAGTTAACAATCAACCTCGGCGTTGGTGGGGTACTTCATATCGGGGTCAACGCAGGCAGCACTATATCCGGATATGCAACAAAAGTACTTCCTAACGGCAAGCCCCCCCCACCATTCCCCCCATTTCGCATGTTTTAATATAGGCCTTAATTTGGGGGGAGGGGCTTAATTTCATTTCATGCCTGTAAAACATGCTGGGACTTCCTATTGGGGGAGGCCGTGTTGTTGGAGAAACAGGGTGTGTGTGTGTGTGTGTGACTGTGTCTGTGTGTCTGTGTCTGTGTGTCTGTGTGTGTGTCTGTGTGTCTCTCTGCGTATGTGTGTGTGTACGTGTGTATATATATATGTATATATATGTATGGTATTCAGCTTTGTTCGGGTATTTTCCCACGTCATTATAGTTGTGCTTTTAAAGTTGTAGCAACGTTTTGGCAGAATCTCATCTACCATCATCAGGCTTCTGTATTGTGTTTCGTAGAAAATCTATGAATATATATATATATATGTATGTATGTATGCATGTATGTATATGTATATGTATATGTATATGTATATGTATATGTATATGTATATGTATATGTATATGTATATGTATATACCCAACGGCTGTGAAAGTCTGACTCACAGACGAACACAATACAGAAGCCTGATGATGGCAGATGAGATTCTGCCGAAACGTTGCTGCAACTTTAAAAGCACAACTATAATGACATGGGAAAATACCCGAACAAAGCTGAATACCATACATGTAAGTACCCATGAAAACTTAAGAAAATATGTATATGTATGTATGTATGTATATATATGTATATGTATATGTATATGTATGTGTGTGTGTGTGTGTGTGTGTGTGTCTGTGTGTCTGTGTCTCTGTGTGTCTGTGTTTGTGTGTCTGTGTGTCTGTGTGTGCGTGTGTGTGTGTGCGTATGTGTTCCAGCATAACTCTGGAACACCTCAAGCAATTTCAACCAAACTTGTACAGAGATTACTTACTCTCTGTAAACAAATATTGTGGGGGTAAGGCACCCTTAACACCCCTCACTGTTAAGATACAGCCTGTTGTGCCTTCAAATGAATTCTACCGTACTGGCTTAAAATGACTTCTACTGTACAGCTCTATGGTGTTGCCACGGTAACAGCTTCACAGTACTCCACAAGGGGGCTCTCTCTGGAAAGAGGGAAAAATCCAACATTAGAAATTACTTTTCTTCCAAGTCGCCGAAATCAGGGCTTTTCCTGTCTAATATAAGATTAGCATAAATAAATACCCGGGCAACACTGGGTTATCGGCTAGTGCTTTATAAACAGGTGAAGGAAGTTAAGCTCTATCATTGACAGAAGAGTGACCTATTATGGACAGGTCACAAATATTGATCTACCTGAATTAATCCACTGTAGAAGAAAATGGCAACTCATTCCAGTATTCTTCTAAAATCTTCTAGAGAGCTGAATAGAGACCTTAAATTTTCTAGGTTATATTATATCACATGACCTAAAATGGACACCTAACATCAAAAACATCTTTAAAAAAGTACAACAAACAATGTTCTTTCTGTGCCAACCCAGAAAGCTCAAACTACCCAAGGAGGTGCTGATACATTCTATAGAGGAATTATTGAGTTTATCATCTGCACCTCTATAACTGTCTGGTTTGGTTCTGCAACCCAACAGGACAGACACAGACTTCAGAGGATAATTAGGACTGCAGAAAAAACAATTTCTACCAATCTGCCTTCAATCGAGGACCTGTATACTGCATGAGTCAAAAAGAGGGCTGTGAAAATATTTACAGACCCCTCACATCCTGGACATAAACTGTTTCAACTTCTTCCCTCAAAACAACACTATAGAGCACAACTAGACACAAGAACAGTTTTTCCCCGAACACCATCACTCTACTAAACAAATAATTCCCTCAACCCTGTTCAACTATTTACAAAGTCTGCACTACTATTACTGTTAATCTTCTCATCACTCCTTATCACCCATCCCCTCCCACTTGTGACTGTATGACTGTAACTTTGTCACTTGTATCCTTATGATTTATATTGACTATTTCCTAGTATGATTTGATTGCTTATTGTACCCTATGACTATCATTAAGTGTTGTATCTTATGATTTTTGACTCTTGACGAATGTATCTTTTCTTTAATGTATACTGAGAGCATTTGCACCAAAGACAAATTCTTTGTGTGTCCAATCACACTTGGTCAATAAAGAATTCTATTTCTATTTCTTTTTCATGGACATTCACCGAATATAGGATGACAGAGTTGGAAGGAACCTTGGAGGTCTTCCTGTCCAACCTCCAGCTCAAGCAGGAGACCTTATATCACAGGGATGTCAAACTCACATCGTCATGGTGGTGTCACATGACATATTGGGACTCCCCCCTTGGCTAAACTGAATGTGGGCGTGGCCAGCACATCACAAATCTGGCCCATGTGCTGGGGGTTTGACAGCCCTGTTATACCATTTCAGACAAATGGCTGTCCAGTCTCTTTTTGAAAGCCTGCTGTGATGAAGCAGCCACAACTTCTAAAAGTAAGCTGTTACATTGGTTGATTGCTCTCACCATTAGGAAATTTCTCCTTAGTTCTAGGTTACTTCTCTCCTTGGTTAGTTTCCTTCCATTGTTTCTTGTCTGCCTTTTGGTACTTTGGACAACATTGAGATGATGCTAGAATAGATGCCCATGTCAGAAAGCATCTGATGAGCTACTGGAAGAGAGCAGTATGAGTAGCACTGCTGTTTTTGATGTGTTTGGATTACAGCCAATATATGTCCTGTTTCTGATCTGCCCAAAGACAAAAGAAATATTTGATGCTTCAAAAATATCTGTACCATTGGTGTACTGAATGTCATAAATGTGAACCAAGGATTGCTTGATAGTGTCAGAGCAGAAATAGAAAGACTGATGGTTGACATTCTGAAAAGTAATAGCACAGATCACTTCAAAGGAAGAAGCATCAGAACTTCTACAACAGATATGAAAATCATAGAAGAAACTAGCAAAAAGAGTCAAACTCACTGCTCACATAGAACCCGAAATAATTACTGCATGATGTCAAGTCAAAGGCAACAAAATGAGTATTCTGGTGACTCAATAAGTGATGGAACTTCAGGTACATAACAAGAAGAAACCAAGCAGTTCTATAGTGACTTCTTGCACCATCTTGACACATTTTCCTCGAAATACAATGCTAAGTATACAACTTGAATTTTAAAATAGGAGCTAAAACAGCATCTGGGATACTGGAGAAATTTGCCTTGAAATACAAAATTAAGTAAGAGATTTTCAGGTCGCTGTCAAGAAATTCAGTGTTTACAGCAAATATATTTCCCTAGAATCTAAAATACTACTCTCTACTGGATGGACAATGCTAGCATCAGATTGACTATAAACTCTGTAAGCAGAAATTCAGAAGCAAGATCCGAAGTTCACTTTGGTTCAGATGATGAAGATCTGCTTGAAAGCTAAACTTAAATCCCCAAACCAAGGAGATACAACTGTAACAACCATCCATATGGCTATGCAATAAAGGTCAAAATATAATTAATTCTCACATGTCCTGCAGCATTCTTTTGGGAAGAAAAGAGTTTGGGAAACCTCTTGGAGACGGTTCATGTGGAAGATCAACATCTGTCAGAAGAAGTCACTCAGATTTGCTCGGAGTTGGACCCTGGCCTGGATGAAGATCCAAATGAGATCCCTGTTTATATATGAGAATGTTTGAATCTGTTGAATCTTAGGAAGTGGACAGGGTCCTTAGGACTGTAGGGTTTATTACCTGCTCTTTAGATCCATACCCCACTCCTACAGCTTGTCAGTGGGAGTTAATTCCTCTTTCAGTGAGGTGACTCTTCCTTTATTTCTTATAGAGGACTTGTTTCACCCCCTCCCCAAGGAACCATCACCAAAGCCCACTACAGTGGACAGGTTTTGTATCACTGTCTACTTCTGGTGCCTGAAGGCTGTGACATTCAGGATGGGAAACAACAGGCTTCAGCTGAACCCTGGGAAGACTGAGTGCCTTTGAGGTTTGGGCCTTACTAGTTCTGATTGGGTTGGAAGTGGTGGTGGGATTCAAATAACTTAACAACCAGTTCATTTGAACCGCTGTGAACCAGCTGAATCCCACCACTGGTTGGAAGTATATTCAATTGGAATAAACTCTCAAATTTACTTTGGTCATCCCTCTTGGGGGAAAAGAGGCCCTGCTGTGTTGAGGCTGCACAGCAAATTAATGGCTGAGTGGGCTGCTGTACAGCCAGACATATGGCCAGAAGGAAGGTTAGACAGATGGACAAAGAACAGACAAACAGATGGGAAGATGAACAAATGAATAAGCAAACAGACACATGGCAGACAGATGGGCCAACAGACAGATGGATGGAAAAACAAATGGACAGATAAAAGGACAGACAGATAGATGAACAGATGGACAAATTGACAGAGCAATGGACATTTGGATGTATCAATGGACAGATGGATGGACAAAAGGCAGCTTAGAATACCATGCAGTTATTCTTGCATGTTTACTTCAAACTCTGGATGTCATCCATTCCCAATAGGAACAACAAGAGCACTGACCATTTTGTCAAGAAGCATTAGGAACTGTTGGTGAGACCAGTCTTCTGTTTCTACCCTTGTGTTCTTCACTTCTCCTTCTTTAAATGCTTCTGCAATTGCAATTCTGTTCCTTTCCCAAAAGCTGGTGAGGGAGGGAAACTGATAGATAAATAAGAATACAAGAAGTATGATGCATGAGAAAAATCCTGTTTTGAACATTAAAATGTTCTCATGCCATCTGAAGTCAGATTAGCACCAAGAGCTTTGAAATGACCCTTCTATGAACCAAATAATCTACGCTCAGAGGGGGAATGGTTATGGTAGAGAACATTACTGGAATTAAATCTTTTAGACTTCAGAGTGCTCTCTTTCCCTAAGGCAATTGTTATCAGAAAAGCTGGATCCATTTGTACAATGTTGACTGGTGACACATATTATGGTTCCATTTATTCTGTGTACTTAAATTGCTTCTTTCGCTAAAGGCAGTCATTAAAATGAGAGTTCATTAAAATATGCCATTTTGTCTCACATTTCTTTGTTGTCACGTAACAAAATCCTAGCTTGTTGGAAAACAAAAGACTTTTGGACAAAACTTTACGGAATAATAGCATTGGAAATGTCTCAGAGAAAGTGGGAATGTGTAATAAAGACCTTAAAGTCAAGTTGAGAGATAATGATAGCTCCTACCTGTTGAAACTTTAGTGCTGGAACTAAAATGCTAAAACTTGGTGGATAAGGAATCATTGAAACATGGACATGTTAAGCTAAACAAGGAGGGAGACAATCCTATTGGTCACAAGGAGAAATAGACAAATAGAATAATAGAGTTGGAAGGGACTTTGGAGGTCTTCTAGTCCAACCCCGTGCTTAAGCAGGAGACTTTGTATCATTTCAGACAAAAGGTAGTCTAGTCTCTTTTTGAAATCCTTCATAGATAGAACACCCACAACTTCTGAACGCATGTTATTTCATTGGTTAATTGCTCTCACCGAATGCTCTCAAATCTCTCCTTAGTTCTAGATGATTTCTCTCCTTGGTTAGTTTCCAACCATTGTTTCTGGTCTTGCCTTTTGGTGCATTGGAAAATAGTTTGACCTCAGAAATGCAAACAAACACCTGCACATACTACCACGTGTGGTGGACCTGTATAAAAGCAAGGAAATTGCTAAATACATATGTGGTTAGGAAAAAAAATGATCAAGCAATATATAGATTTTAAGCCAGAATTGTTTTTATTAGGTATTATCTCAGATGGCTATGATAAAGGGACAATATATCTACTATTACATGTTTTGACCGCAGCAAGAATTGTGTACGTGCAAGCAGTGAAAAAATGAAAACACCCCGACGATAAGGAAGATACTAGACTTTGCAGAAATGGACAGACTAAGGCTAAAAATAAAAGATAAAGGTGATACAGAATACTATTCAACATGGAATAGGTTCTATCAATGGTTAGAAACACGAGGTAGAAGTCAAGATGCAAAAGAATCAGGTTAGGTGGACATGGAAAGAGATATTATTTTTAATATCGATATATGAATGTAAGTATTAAAATGATAGATAAGTTGACATATTAGAATATGATGGTCAGAAACTATTGTACAACACTAGCACTGTTTAAGAAAGTATGTATGTTACTCTGTTTTCACTTTTGTTTTACAGTAATTGGAATGCCAGGACAATATTATATATTGTATTCAATATATTTATATGTAAACAATAAAAATATATCTAAAAAGAAATAGCTTGACCCCCTGTCTTTCATAGGAACCCCTCAAATATTGGAATAGTATTATCATCTCTCTCTCTCTCTCTCTCTCTCTCACACACACACACACACACACACACACACACACACACACACACACACACACACACACACACACTGTTTATTAGATCAGACATACCCAATTCTGTACTTTGTACATTTTAGTCACCAACCCAGGACCATAAATCTACTCCCTCTAGGAACATGGAGTAGATTTATTGTCCACAGCTCTTGTGGGTGGGACATGAATGAATGGGTGTAAATTTTATGGAAGAAAAACCAAACTGAAAAATAAGGAAGAATTTTCTGATGTTGAGAAAGATTGACTGTAAAAAGAATCTCCCTTCTGGAATGTAAGAACTTTATCCTGAGACATTTTCACTCAAAGATGGTGAAATCTGGAACGATATGAGTATTCTACTCTCAGCAGAAGATAGACCATAAGACTCCCAAGCTCTTTTCGAATGCTTCTCATTGTTTTTATGAATTATTTGAAAATAACAACTAATGAAAAATGCTGAAGATACTGAGTGTCAATCCTTGCACAAACACATTCTTGCTTTCAATCATAAATCAATGTGCCAAAATGCACCTAGAATTAAATACCAAACACAGCCACCCTTATCCATTACTCCAAGGAACCTGTTGTTATCAAACATGCTTCCTTACACATTATTTATAAACCACTATTGAAATACCGTCTCCGCAGAAATTCTAACAAACAATGCAAAGTACTAATAAATATTTGAATTTCTTTTCCCCTGGAGACTCACCAAAACATGACCCTTTTAGAAAATGTGGATAGGGATAGGAAAAGATTATTGGTATACTTTATTTCTTTTGAGACTGAGAAATTAAATCTTGATTTTTTTTTTTCTTTAAAAAATATATATTCTGTCTTATGTTTTTTGAGGTACTATTTTTATACCATCCTGGTGAGACAGCAGAGCTTAATCCTAGTCATAATCCATAAATGGCTTAGTGAATGTGATTTGTATATCAATACAGTACACACCTTCTATGTTGTGTACAGTATTTTGATCGTGTGAATTAGTAAATCATGCCCACCTGCACATTGGCAGTTTATACAAAAATATATTAAATCTCTCTCTCTCTCTCTCTCTCTCTCTCTCTCTCTCTCTCTCTCTCTCTCTCTCTCTCACTCACTCACTCACTCACTCTCACTCTCTCCTCCCCTCCCTCCTCCCCCCTCCCTCCTCTGAGGAAATCTAGTTTATTTTGGGCTAATTTACTCACAGGACCAAGTAGTCAGGAGTTCATTGGAATGGATGAAGGCTTTTTGAAAGCCAGCTAACAGAACTTGTCCAACAACAAAATCGGTAAGAACAGAAATTTTGCTTTAATAACAATATCAACAAGAAGAACCAAGAAGTAAACTAAAATCTACAATTCCAGGTAGCGTTTTCATTGATAGAATGCTATAGTACCTTTGATAAATTCCTATGGCAGCATCAGTGCTTCGTTTGCATTTGAACTTTGAGTATTTGCTCAAATAAAAACAGCAGGTTTTTTTTTAACATTTTGAAAATCCAACATGATTTGTATTACTCTGTGTTTTGTTAAAAATGCTTCATTTCACTGAACTGCGCCGAAGTTGCTTTGAGATGAAACCTGGAGTTTGGCAAAGCGGTCTCTAGCGCCAAGTTTCTAGGAGAAAATAATAAACATTTCATAAACAAGGAATCAGCACTAGATCAGCATGTATTAAGTTCACATTGGTGCTGTGCATTTGTATCTAAAATAGTAACTGTCAGTGCCTGGAACATTTCCACAATTACAACAAATCCAGACTGACAAAAGGGCTAATGTGCCTACAGTGATATGCACTTCTGCTGACTTGCACTCCCATCTCCCAGTGATGTGGTGTGACATAAAATAGCCAGGGAATGAATTGGTGTCAAAAGACAGAGATGAAAGGCAAAGCAGCTTTCTAAAGAATTCTGAAAAGATTCTATGTGACTTATAGACGTTATTTGCTGTGCTAACGAATCCACTTCATAATTTCATTGTCATACGAACACTCATTGTTTGCCTTCTGAACAAAAGAATGTCTTAGATTTTGTATTTATGACACACACACATGCATACCGAGATGCTCACACCAATATGTATATGCTCACTTTGAAAACATATAATTACAAATATTTATTTATCTGACTCTTCTGTATGTAAATTCTAAAATCCCCTTGGTGACATTTTCAAGAGATACTATATCTCTGAGTTCAACACATGCTTTAGCACTTCAATTAGTCAGTTTATTAGGAGCTGTGGTGGCACAGTGGCTAGAATGCAGTATTGCAGGCAAACTCTGCCCACAGTTTGGAGTTCGATCCTGATCAGCTCAAGGTTAAGTCAGCCTTCCATCCTTCTGAGGTTAGTAAAATAAGGACGCGGATTGTTAGGGGCAATAGGCTGACTCAGTAAACTGCTTAGAGAGGTCTATAAAGCACTGTGAAGTGGTATATAAGTCTAAGTATTATCGCTATCTTTAAGAGCTGCGGTGGCCTTGCTATTCCGGCTATATCCAATAATAAATCGAGGTCTCAGTTCTCAGTTCTCAATTCTAACAACCACTTCCACTGCCTTCTTCTGCTCTCCTGGAATTGCCAGTCTCAATGGCCACCACCACAATTTGCACTGTCACTCCTCCATTCAATTTCAAAGGTTTCAGGGTTTTTGTCCGCCCACAAAGTGCTCTCCGCGATTTGTTCGTATGGCTAGAAGTAAAAAAAGTTTTCCCCCAACTATAATCGCTCTTCTCTCCTTTGCACTTTCCTATTTAGAAATAAGTTTTACTTTATCCAGAGCTGGGGGTAAGCAACTCAGTCCTGCCGCCACGTTCAGCTTTTCCCCTTTCGCATCGGAATTTCAGGCATTCACCATTTGCTTTCCCAAATTATCACAAGTTATAATCCAACAATGATTTTGCCTCCAATATCTTTCCCAGACTCAAATTCAATATCTTCTCTCTGCTTCCTTCTTAAGTTTGTTCTGTCGCGTCTTCGGGCCAGCCTCAACAGGATGGCTTCTTTTTGCCCTGAGCTTTGGGCTCCCTTCTTTACCTCCAAGGTTGCAGTTCCCAGTTAGACTCCGAGAGTTCTCCCTCACTTGGGTGTTCCCACCAGGATCTGATCCCACCTCGAACGGTCGCCCATGAACAAAAACCCCGATGTAGGAGATCGCAGCAGAGTTCTCCTACCTCACCATGTTGCGATGTCACTGGAAGTAGGAGACTGTAAAGCCGCCTCTCATCCAGTGTTCGCTTTTCTTTTCTTTTTTTTTTCTTACTTTCTCTTGGAACTGACTGAAGTGGCATAGATTCATTTTATATTTATTTCCAGTATACATTCATGTAACAAGAAAATAAGATTGATTTAACTTGAGTAAGTGGTATTTAATCCCCTTGGATTATATTCTATAGTTCTTTTTTCTCTTCTTTATTTTACATATATATTGATTGAATATAGATGAATGAATTTAATATATTGATTAATATAATGATGAGTTAATTGATTGTTCCCTCCCTCTCCCTCTCATATCTCCCTTGTATTGGATACTGTGATTTACTGGAACATAAAAAGTATAAATTTGAATTTTGAATTTTTATTATATGTCTAGGGTAATATTAGCTGAAATACAGTAATTAATTAAAGAAGTGACTGGGGTTATATCATTGCTATATATTTAAGTCCAGCTGAGTGTTTTTCTTTCCTTTCCTTTCCTTTTTCTCTTTTTTCCATTATCTGTTAGACGATTTAAGAACTGATGAGTTATTGAATATATTAAGATTAGATACTGTATGAATACCAGGTGAAGGGAATATTTAGAGTAATATTTAGAGTAATAGGTGGGTTTGGTAGTTTGAATACATAATTATTAATTGATGATAATTCCCTAAATCTAATGGTGTTAGGAAATTAGACTAAGCAGACAAACAGTAATCTAAAATAAAATATTAGATAACTGAGAAAATTTAATTGTAAAATACGGATAAGATTGATCATAATTGGCAATACAATCTGGGAAAATATATTTAGGATACTGAAGAAGCAACAAAGAATTATCAAAGATATGACTAGTACAACTACTGTTATTATGAAAACAGGAAGAAAAATGGCATCAACAGTAACACCATCTACCCCCACAGTAACATCAACCCAAAAAACTATTGAAGGGATGTTGGCGTCAGAAAAATCCACAACCCAAACCAATACACAGTCGGTTCAGACTACATTATTAACTATTCAAAGCACAATGTTGGCAATGCAGGAGTCAATGTCTAAAAGTCATAAGGAAAGTAAAACAGAAAGAGAAACAATGAAAGAAGAATTAAAAAATGAGTTAGGAGAAATGAGAAGTGAAGTTAAGAATCTGGATGGAAACATAGGCCAGATACAGGAATTGATTAAAATAAATGAAAAGAAGATTAAAAAGATTGAAAAATTAGCTGACCAAATGGAAAAGAAGTTGGAAGGCATGGAACAAAAAATTATGGAACAGAACAAAGAGACAAATGAGACCCTGATTCATCTCGAGATGGATAAGGCCTCCTACTATCTAAGGTTCCAGAATGTAGAGGAAGAGAGAGGTGAGAATTTACCGTTGGTGATGGCAAAGATATTGGCAGAGCTTTTGAATAGACATGAGAACGAGATGGTGAATGAGCTGGACGACGTATATAGCGTGTATACGAGTTACATGAGATGGCACAGATTACCCTGAGACGTGCATATTAGATTTGCAAGGAGGCAAGTGAAATATATAATTTATAGAATTACAAGAGATGAAGAAATAAAATATAAAGACAGAGAAGTGATTGTTCTAAAACCGATTCCAAGAAGACTTCGTGAGCAGAGGAGAGATTATTGATTTCTCACGAATTATCTAAATAAAAAAAATATATACCTTTTAGATGGATCATCCCAGAGGGCATCTTAGTAATATGGAAGGAGAAAAGGGTGAGAATAGATTGTCTGACTAAAGCTCAAATCATGGTCCAGGATAGATATGACTTGGGTAAATAGTGAGTTATGCAAGGAGATTCAGGATATAAAGATTTTGGCTAATACGTGGGCAGATCATAATCCGATACAGATAATATGGAAAAATAATCTCTATAAAAAAGGTAGATGGACATCAATTCACAACTATTGAAGGAGGAAGAATCTATTCAAAAAGTTAGGGAGGAACTGACCAGTTTTTTTAAATTTAATAAGAAACAGGATATCTCATTGCAGAATCTATGGGATACTATGAAGGCATATTTAAGGGAAAATCGATAGCTTTTACAGCAAATAGAAATAAGGAAAGAGAGGAAAAGTGTCGGAGTTGAAGAGCCTCAGAACATCTCCGTCACACACCTTTTCAGTCTCTTTGTCGGTGTTGCTCTCAATGTCACTTTCATCTCAAGGCACAGTTACTAATGAAGTTGCGCTGTTCTCTCTTCTTGGTTGCTTCCCTACGTTACCAGCTGAATCTCACCACTGGACAAAAGCAACCAAGAATTAAGGTGTACTATACACTTGTTGTACTGATCTAAATCTGTAAAATAGCAATAGCACTTAAACATATATACCATCCCACATAGTGTTTTACAGCACTCCTTGGGTGGTTTACAATGTCAGCATAGTGCCCCCAACAATCGGAGTCCTCATTTTACCGACCTCAGAAGGATGGAAGGCTGATACTTCTTATCTATTTTAAATTCTACTCAGTCTACCTGAACCTATCACCCTACTTGTTTTGATAAAGTATTTTTTTCCCATCCCGCTTGTTCTTGGTCAGAGTATATGTTTAGGTTTAAAAAAGAGAAGGAGGATGGGTGGTGCCAAATGATTGCCGGAACTACCTGCACCACTCTGTCCTATATTTCCTTTGTTTGAAGCCCAGCTGATCGTTTGCAGCAACATGGATTGCCACACCTCAGCTGTTTTTACTCACTGGGGCTGCAGTAAAAGGTAAGTTTTCTTGCTATTTTCAAATGCACAGCAGCATGCGATGGCTGATGCATCATTTAATGTCTTTATAAACATAATAAGATTTTGCAAAGCAGTTGTAGATTTCTCCAACATGGAGCAAATTCAAACTGAAACATGTTGCAAGTTCAGAGCAGAGCTCCAGTCTTCAGCAAGTTAGTTAGTTTCATCTTCAATAGCCAGACTCAGAGCCCAACATAGCTGCAGAGTTGCAGAGCTTAATAATAGAACCATGCCTAGGCTACTTTTAGTTTCAGTTTCCAGCCTAGGCTAATTCTAGTTTCAATTTCCAAAACAGTCCTCATTGGCTGATTTAGTTGCTATGCCTATTCATTGGCTGACCTTGTTACCATGCTCTATTCCAGTTCATGAATATACTCTGACAGTTTCCATCTGTTATTTCTTGTCCTGCCTATAGGTGCTTAGGTAAATAAGTTGGCCCTCTCTTTCTTGTGTCAGCCCTTCAAATATTGGATTTGCTTAACATATTTTAGTTTTTCAAAGAAGAAGAGGATTGGAAGTGACTGTCACATAGGAAAGATGGACTAATTTAAATTGTTATATTGTAGGGGCCTTTTGTCAATATTCTGTCCTTCCTTGTATCCTCAATTCTCTCACACTTTAAGAAATAAACCACTTATCTAGTACAAGAAAAAATAAAAACCTTCTAGCAACTCAGTGGTTTTACAATTAATAGGTGTATGTTTGTGTATGTGTGCATGCATATATATAAGCTTACTAAAAAAGCACCCCAATCTTCTTTAATGCTGATTAAAGAATATAAAATATATATTTGGTCTAGTTTTCAGCAAGAAAAAAATGAAACAGCCTAAGCAAACTATAAACTCCAAAAATGGAAATGAGTCTATAGACTTTTTATTTTTATTTTAAAGTAGATGTAAGAAACTATACTCCATGTCTATACTTATTGAGACAGCATTACATTATGATATTGTAAGCTGCCCACAATTGCTTGACAGTGAGATAGGCAGCATACAAATTTAATAAAATGATAAAATAAAATAAATATATTTCAATGAGATGGAATTCCATCATCTCAAGACCTACAAAGACCTAAAATTGTGATTATGCAATAGAATTAGACAAATGGCAGAAACTGTGGGATAGAAATGTTAAATTGACTATGTCAACTGCATATAAAGAAAATTTGTATAAAATGCTCTATAGATGGCATTTGCACCAACAGGATTGGCGAAAATGTATAAGGATAGACCTGCTAAATGTTGGAAATGTAATCAAACATCATAAATATTGGATGCCCAAAATATTGGAAGCCCAAAAATATTGGATGAAAATACATACCTGTTTGGAAAAAAATGATAAAACAGCATATAAACATGAAACCAGAAATATTTTTACTGGGCATTCTGCCAGATATTTATGATAAAGAGACTATATACTTGATTTTACATGTACTAACTGCAGCTAGAATTGTATATGCTGAACAATGGAAGTGTAATGAGATCCCAAACAGATGAGAATGTAATTAAGAAAATGCTAGAATGTGCAGAAATGAATAGACTAACATTTTCTATTAAGGACAAAGAAGAAACTAAATATGTTTTGATTTTATACATGGCTAGACAATAAAAAAAGAAGTTAGAAAGAAAGGGTCATAAAAAGGATAAATGTTTAAATGGAAATATGTTAAAATGGACAAACTAAATACTAATGTTATTATAGTATTAATGTTATTGTGATGAATGTTATTGCAAACACTCTGATTATGATTGCCTAAAAACAATTGTACCCAGACAACACACCGTTTGATTGAAATTGAATTTTTATATATTATAATAATAAAGCAAAAAAAAAAAAAAAAATCCTTGGAAAAAAACAGACCTACAAAGAAGACTGGGTCAAATTATTCTCTAAAGCATCTGAAGGCAAAAGAAGAAACAATGGATGGAAACTAATCAAGGAGAGGACCAATCTTTAGAATGAGGAAGAAATTTATTGAGGGTGAGAACAATCAGTCAGTGGAACAATTTGCCTTCAGAGTTGTGGTTGCCTTGTGGTTGCTCCATCTGGATGATTGAGTCTTCACTGACATATTGAAAGCCCTTCAGGGGAGAAAGCCCTGAAGCTGGCTTGGCAAGAGCTGGTACATTCCAATGACTCTCTGACTCAACCTAACTAATGTTTCTCTAATTGATGAAGTTGCTTGGATGAGCAATGACACCACTCAGATTAACAAAGGTTGGTCCACTTTCCCTGATTCAGCCTTTAAATACCTTTGACCAGGATGATTGAATCTTCACTGACATATCCTCTGAAATGATTCCTGTCCTCTTGTCCTCCTCCTGTCCTCCTACTCAGTTTGGACAGCTAAATTTATCCGTGCTACTGCTCTGTTTGGAAATATCATTCATTATCAACCTACACATTCTAATTATACAAGCCTTTAAAGCAATACCAGAAGAGGCTTCTTTTTGAGGATGTTTCTCTGTTTTGCTGATGTTACAAACCCATTCGTCTAATTGTTTCATTTTGAGAAATGTATAGGCTAGCGGAATACAATTTATATGGGTACACATCAAAACATGAAAGAAATTAAACAGAATAATAAAAGGCAGTTTGGTGCAGTGGTTAAAATGTGGGCCTAGAGATTACACAGTAAGTTCTAGTCTCACATTAGGAATGAAAGCCGGCTGGGTGACTTTGGGTCAACCACTAGGAGACAGTGAGTTCTAGTCCTGCCTTAGCTATAAAAGCTGACTTTGGAGAGTGACCCATGTCACTTCACAGGGTGTTTGTGGGGAAAATAAGATGTGTGTGTTTGCAAGTTTGAATTATATATAGTCATGGGTCTCCAGAGGGAGGTAGGGATTTCGTGATTTTGACACCCACTAATACTAATAATGAGGGATGCGGTGGCTCAGTGGCTAAGACGCTGAGGTTGTCGATCAGAAAGGTTGGTAGTTCAGCAGTTCGAATCCCTAGCGCCGCATAACGGAGTGATCTCCCATTACTTGTCCCAGCTTCTGCCAACCTAGCAGTTCGAAAGCACGTAAAAAATGCAAGTAGAAAAATAGGGACCACTTTAGTGGGAAGGTAACAGTGTTCCGTGCACCTTCGGCATTTAGTCATGCCGGCCACATGACCATGGAGACGTCTTCGGACAGCGCTGGCTCTTCGGCTTTGTAACGGAGATAAGCATTGCCCCCTAGAGCCAGAAATGACTAACACATATGTGCGAGGGGAACCTTTACCTTTTTAATGCCAATAACAACAACAAAAACCTGTTCCCTGTTTATATGTAGAATTGATTGTGCATTTAGTTCTAATGAAGATTGTAAATGTGCAAAAACAATGGAGTCCATCTATTTATGAAATTTTCTCCAGCTTCCCAACATTAGCCAACAATTCTTTCTTTAACTACCAAACCAGACAAATCTAGCTTTTATATATATGTACCAATTTCCACAGCTAGGGCTGCTTCTCTAAGAATGCAACATTATTTTTTTTACATCTTTCCGGATTCAATTCTGAAGGTAAACATTCCAATTAGAAGTGTGATGCTGTTAAATTGCACACACTGCTCAACACACAATTAATTAATGAAATATTCCATCCCCCAAAGTTTTAATTGCTAGAGCATACACAAAGCTTCGAAGGGTGCTCCGTTTGGGGGCAAAGTGTTTGAAAAGCATTCTGACCCTAAAGCTGGTTCACAAAACAACACTACATTTTCCCCTCTCCCCCCTTCTAAAAAGCAAAGCTAACAAATTGTTTCACTTCTTTTTAATCCAGGCTGTTCGTCCAACATTTTGGGTTACCTAACTAACTTTCTGGAATGAAAAGAACAATATAAAGAGCAGAAGGAATGGCTTTGAGGAACAGGTAGAAGAGATGCCACCAAGGTAACATCAAATAAAAGAGCAAGAATGTAAAGTGAGCAAACTTATACCTAATCCTCATGAAGATAAAGGGATGGAGGGTAAGTACATTCAAATCTGCAAGATTCTATTACTATAGCTTTACAATAAAGCAGCATTGACCTATAAGATTTGGTCTATTTTGAAGAGCTCAACACAATCATGAAGTTTCTGGCTAGTGAAAGGGACTTAAAGATATATGACATAACTTCATGAGAACTACATTAACTTCCAACTTCAACTTTACTTTGACCAAAATGTTACATCTTGAACTCTTAGAAATAACAATTCCTGATTGAGATGACCTACCAAGCATAGCTAAAAGACTGAAATCACATACTGTTAGAGTTGTAATAACCATCTGAAATATGTTTATTTGGAGAACGACTATCTATTGAATACATGTCCTCTTATTTATATACCAACTTATGGTGAGTGCTCTGGTATGATTCAAACATCCAACTCAACTTGAGGTTCATCAAAATTGAATTTTGTTCACTTTGAAAACAGAGATAGGTACATATGCAAAGCCATAAATGGGAACAAAGTGTCATTTGTTAACTAGGATTTCCAGAAACTGCATATTTTGCACATAATCAGTATTTTCTGTCTAGAATTACTTTCTAGAGAACCAATTCAACCAATGAGTTGATTCTTTCTAGTAGAGAGCAAATTGATCGAAACATGTATTAAGCATCTGTATTCTTGTAAAGATCTAAAAATTACTATCTATCTATCTATCTATCTATCTATCTATCTATCTATCTATCTATCTATCTATCTATCTATCTATCACGTTCTACTTCCCCATAGAGTTAGAATGCATGTTTCTCTGAGAAATAGTAAGTGATTCAACTTCAACCATATCCAATTTTGGAGAAAGGATGCTGCTTGTAATGGCAAATTTATGATCACCTTTCAACAAATGATGTATCTGTGAACTATATAAAATCCTCAGGGCAATGCATTTCAGCAGACGATAGAGATCTTCCCAGTCTCTGCAATTTATTGGTGTTATTCCTATCTATGCTCAAATTTATACTTGCGATGCATTTGTTTTGAACTGAGTAAAAAATATGTGCTTTGAAATACTTTGCTCTTTTTTTATTTTTATTGAACAAACCTTAAAAACAATTGGACACAGTGCGACTTTCTTGGCCATCATTTTGACAACACAAGTTATAGTATAGAAATACACATAACAGTTAATTTTCCTTTTTCCTTTGTGTTATTAGTATAGTGCTAGTTGCATGAGTATAAAAGACATTTGTAAATATGTATATAATTGTATATAAATATATATAAATGGAAATGGAAATAATATGCAACTAAAAATTATTTGCTCTTATGTTATGTTAACAGCATCCATATCAAATTCTATATAACTTGTAGCTCTTGTAGAGAGATTCTCTCATGCAGATTCTTGGGCTTTGTTGGTCATACCACAGAATGATCAAGAGAAAGAAATAACCAGGCTTTGCAACTGAAGGGCGAGACTTACATAATCAGAAGAAGCTCAGATATTAAATATACGGGTAAGAAAAAGATACAGAGATACACATAATGTAAACTGGTACAGTATTGATGATGAGATGTGGTTATGCTCTCAAATGTTTTAAGGTTTTTTGTGATTGACAACCTCTCCTACAGAAGAAGGGGAGGAGGAGGAGGAGGAGGAGGAGGAGGAGGAGGAGGAGGAGGAGGAGGAGGAGGAGGAGGAGGAAAGGAAGAGGAAAAGGAGGAGGAGGTGGTGGTGGAGGAGGAGGAGAAAAAATGGGGAAAAGGAGGAGGAGGAAGAGGAGAAGGATGAGGTGGAGGAGGAAGAAGAGGAGGAGGAGGAGGAGAAAAAAGGAGGAGAGGAGGAGAAGGATGTGTGTGTGTGTGTGAATAAAATAGGTATAAAGTCATCTCTATTGTCTTCTGTTAATTTGTTTGCCAGCATAGGTTTTATTTTTGATCTGTGTCTATATTATTTAAGTTTTCTTTTTATTGCATCTCTTTAATTATCATTGAAGTGGGATAATAATGTCTATCTAGAAATGCTGTAATTGTGAAATTTACTGCAACTTGTTTAAACATAGCATGGATTCTCCTGGTTTCATTAAAAAGGATTTGGTGTCAAACTGTTATCATAGAGGTGTCTTTAACTCAGAACAATTAAGGTCAATTCATGTATTTTTCCCCTAAAGGTTCATTTGCAAGGAAGTTTATTGAACTTGTATGTGGTAACTTGTGAAATAACTTTTAGGTATCTTTTTAATATTGAAGTTTCAAAATTCTTTATTTTCTGTCTTTTAGCAAGGTAGATGGATAGAATAGAATTCTTTATTGGCCAAGTGTGATTGAACACACAAGGAATTTGTCTTGGTGCAAATGCTCTCAGTGTACATAAAAGAAAAGATACATTTGTCAAAAGTCATAAGGTCCAACACTTAATAAGAGTCATGGGGTACAATAAGCAATCAAATCATACTAGGAAACAGTCAATATAAATTGTAAAGATACAAGCTACGAAGTACAGTCATACAGTCACAAGTGGGAGGGGATGGGTGATAAGGAGTGATGAGAAGATTAATAGTAATAGTAGTGCAAACTTTAAATAGTGTTGAGGGAATTACTTGTTTAGCACAGTGATGGCATTTGGGAAAAAACTGTTCCTGTGTCTAGTTGTTCTGGTGTGCAGTGCTCTATAGCATCTTTTTGAGGGTAGGAGTTGAAACAGTTTATGTCTGGGATGTGAGGGGTCTGTAAATATTTTCACAGCCCTTGTTTTATCTCATGCAATATACAGGTGTAGCTTTTCTGATGACCAACTGCTGAATGGTTGACATGACCATGAAACAAACAGTTGCAAGAAAACAGCACTTCATATTCACTGGAATGTCTTGGTCATATTGAGAATGCTGAGTCTTCAAATATTAACTTGATGAGATGGAAATGGCATTAAAAGTAGATCTAGCAATGACAAACTATCAAAATGACATGGGAAAGGTTGTATCATTGGACACAAAGAAACAGAAGCAAATATACAAAAAGGAAAAAAAAGGCTTATTGAAGCGTTGAAGAATCTTGTTGGAGGAGTTGAGGGGCAATACACTGACACTCTAAACCCCTAAGAGAAGGCTATAAAGCCAGTGGTGGAATTCAAAAAATTGTACTACCAGTTCTGTGGGCATGGCTTGGTGGGTGTGGTTTGGTGGGCATAGCAGGGGAAGGATACTGCAAAATCTCCATTCCCATCCCACTCCAGGGGTAAATATTGTAAAATTCCCATTCCCTCCCCACGCCTGGGGGAAGGATACTGCACAATCCCCATTCCCTCCCTACCCCACTAACCTGCTTTCCAGCTCCATTCTCTTGTTCAGGGCAACCAAAGGAGACCCAGTTGATCAGCTGGGACTCAATGGGAGGCAGAGAATAGATGAGGGCAGGGCCAGTCAGAAGTGGCATTGCCTGTTCTCTGAACTACTCAAAATTTCCGCTACCGGTTCTCCAGAACTGGTCAGAACCTGCTGAATACCATCTCTGGGGCTATTGCTATGTGATGCAATATGTACATTGCTCAGAAGGTGTCAGCAGTGAAGTGGTTATATACTGAAAATAGATCGATCGATAAATTGACAGATTGATGGACAACTCTCTGCAGTAAGGGCCATCGTTTTAACTGTGCAACATGGACGAGATTAAATCTTTCCATCCCGCTCCAGCATTTGTCATGTCCAGGAGACAGCTTTAAAAAACAGAGTTCTCCATTGCTCACCAGGAATCCTGGTAGACAGAACTAATTAGCGAGATGCACACCCACTCACAGACACTTTGCTGCCATCATACATTTATCCTGGCTGTACCTGCCCTTCTCTATACATCACTGTCGTCCCACTTTGCTTTCTGCTCCGTTTGCAATGAAAAAGAAAAAAAGTGGCCATAGATTTCACGATATTAATGAGTAAGTAGGTCAGTTAGTTAGTTTTAGCCTTCAAAAACTGGAACTTGGGACAGCCCAAAGAGGTTGATTGACAGTAGTTTCAGAACTGATGAAAGAAATATCTTCTCATCATGTAACTTTGAATGGTCACTAAATAAATGATTGTAAGCTATGGTGGGATTCAATTTTTTACTTCTGTGGGCGTGGCTTGGTGGGCATGTCTTGGTGGGAGTGGCAGGGGAAGGATACTGCAAAATCCCCATTCCGTCCCCACCCCACTAACCTGCTTTCCAGCTCCGTTCTCCTGTGCAGGGCAACCAAAGAAGACCCAGCCAATCAGCTGGGACTCAATGGGAGGCAGAGAATAGATGGGGGCGGGGCAAGTCAGAGGCAATATTGGCTGGTTCTCCCAGCTACTCAAAATTTCTGCTACTGGTTCTCCAGAACTGGTCAAAACCTGCTGAATACCACCTCTGATTGTAAGTCATGGGTTGGTTCACATGGTATCATTTTTGGAAGTTCTCCAAGACATATTCCAGACATTTGCCAAAACAGGAGCAGATCAGAGGTGATATTCAACTGGTTCACACCTATTTGGGCGAATCGGTAGCAGTTATTTGGCATGGGTCACTGAACCGGTGGCAATCCCTGGCTGGCCATGCCCCCAACCCGGTCGGCCAGTCGCTCACTTGCGATCACTCTCCTAGCTTTCCGTTCCCCACATCCTCTTTCTCCCCGGGGGAAAAGAAAGAAAGGCATGGACACTGCAAGTATCATTTTCCCCCTGTGAGTTAAAGTGTCTGGAGTGCAGTCTGAGGGGGTGGGGGTGAATCAAGCCTTGGAGCACTTTTGCAATGTAAAAGAAATGCATTTTGGAAGCAGGTCTTTAAAAAACTTCTCCAAGGATTCCCCATGGACTCTGCAAGTATGGCTTTCCCCTTGTGAGTTCTGACAGAGGGGGTGGGGGAATCCACTCCAGCCTTGGAGAAATTTAAAGGAGCTGCTTCCAAAATGCTTGTTTGTTAAGTTGTCTCTCTCTCTCTCTCTCTCTCTCTCTCTCTCTCTCTCTCTCTCTCTCTCTCTCTAAGAGAGAAAGAAAGAAAGAAAGAAAGAAAGAAAGAAAGAAAGAAAGAAAGAAAGAAAGAAAGAAAGAAAGAAAGACAGACAGACAGACAGACAGACAGACAGAAAGAAAGAAAGAAAGAAAGAAAGAAAGAAAGAAAGAAAGAAAGAAAGAAAGAAAGAAAGAAAGAAAGAAAGAAAGAAAGAAAGAGGAAGGTATGGCAAGGTAAGAAAGCAAGAATAAAGTTAAAACTTTTGCAAGATGCCAGAATAAGAGGAGGATTTGGTTTGCCTAATTGGGAGTTGTATTACTAAGCTACAAATTTGATGAGGGTTAAGGAATGGATAACATTAAGAAATACTAGATTGTTGACATTAGAAGGACATGATCTGTTGTTGGGGTGGCATGCTTTTCTATGGTATAAAGGAACTAAAACACAGGGGTATTTTAGAAGACATTATATACGGGAGTCTCTATGGTTCAACTGGGAGAAGACTAAAAGGCAATGTTATTTTAAAATTCCAGTCAGGCTATCAACTATTGAAGCATTTTCTTATCCTATAATATATAAAAAGGAACAAACAGATATGGTGAAATATTGAATGAAAAGGGTGAACTTAAATCTATGCAAAAATTAGAGGAACAAGGTATAAAGATGAATTGGTTTTCATATGCGCAAATACATTCAAGGTATGACAAAGATTCTAAAACAGAAGGTTTCTATGATAAACTGACTGACTTAGATAAGATTTTGACAGGTACTGATGAAAAGATGATTAAAAAATTGTATGGATATTTATTAGAAATTAAACTAGAAGAAGAACAAGTTAAAGAAACCATGATTGCTTGGGGGAAGAATTTTGGATATGGGATCGATTTAGAGAAATGGCAAAAATTGTGGTCTCAAAATTATAAAATGACAATGTCAACAGCATATAAAGAAAATTTGTATAAGATGTTTTACAGGTGGCATTTCCCCCCCGACAAGAATAGCAAGAATGTTCAAGAACAAATCTGAAAAATGTTGGAAATGTCATCAGATACCTGGCTCATATTACCATATGTGGTGGACTTGTGCGGATGCCAAAAAATATTGGACTAAAATCCACACATGGTTGGAAAAAATGACAAAAAAGCATATAGACTTGAAACCAGGGATATTTTTATTGGGAAATTTACCTGAAATATATAGTAAAGAATTGAAATACCTGATTGTAAATGTATTAACAGCGGCTAGGATTGTATTTGCCAAAAACTGGAAAAATGAGAAAACACCACCACAGGAGGAAATCATTAAGAAAATATTGGAATGTGCTGAAATGAGTAGATTGACATTTGAAATCAGAGAACAAGATGATAAACAATTTTATAAAATTTGGGATCTATTCTATCAATGTTAGACAATAAAACATGGTAATGAAATATGTAGATTCTTAGAAAATAATAAATATATAACGATGTATTCTTTTCTTATTATATCTACAAAATTGTAGGATAGATTTGAGATGATAATCTGTCATAAAACAAATTAAGTAAAATATGGATTATTTCATAAAACATGAATGAATAAAAGTATAGTCAAATGATTGATTAACAATGATATTAATGTATTTAATATTTGATTGAAAATATGAGAATATATACAATGTAATTGTAATTGAAGACTACGAAATGGAAGCACAAAACAATTCGTAAACCAACCGACACACTGTATGTATATACATGGAAGCTGGCTTGATGTTTTTATGTTTTGTTTGTCTTAAAAACCAATTAAAAATTTTTTTTAAAAAAAAAAGAAAGAGGAAGGTAGAGAAAGAAAGAAAAAAAATAGGAAGAGAGAGAGAGAGATAAAACTCTGTGCTATTATTTTTAATTGTTCCATTATTTATCATGTGTTAATATTTTATACTGTCCCTACACCTAGAGTGATTTTTCTGCCTTTCTTTTGCCCAGGGCTACCACATATTTTTCAGGGTTTACATGCATTCAATGTCAATAGTCCAGAGCATAAAATACACATGTGTTTAACAAGAGTTGAAAGGGACCTTGGAGGTCTTCTAGTCCAACCCCCAGCTCAGGCAAGAAAAGTGAGGATGCCAAACTCTGAGTAGAAATCCTGGAAAAAGTGTCAGAATAATACTTAGAAGAGACTTTGGGGTGAACCCTATACCATTTCAGAGAAATGGCTGTCTAGTCTTTTCTTAAAAACTTCCAGTGATTGAGCACCCAGAACTTCTGGAGACAGGCAGTTCCACTGGTTAATTGTTCACACTGTCAGGAAGTTTCTCCTAAGTTTTAGGTTGCTTCTCTCTTTGTTCAGTTTCCATCCACTGCTTCTTGTTTGCATTCTGCTTCTTTGGAAAATACATTGTCCCCCTTTCTTTGTGGCAGCCCCTTAAAAGCCTGTTGCCTATCACACTCTTGAGTAAAGCATGTGAGCCATTTCCTCCTTTCAGTGGTCCGTGAAAGTACATCTATAGTATGCTAATACTATAGATGTACATCTAGAAAGTACATCTATAGTATGATAATAAAGTCAAAAAAGGTGACCAACATTTTTACAGAACTATAGATAAGTTGAGGCTGGGTGACAAGGAATGGCTGGGAGGGGAGGGGCCAGGTGAGGCACCCCTTGATGTGAGTGACATTGAGTTGGCCACACCCACCCAGTCACATGACCACCAAACCATGCCCACCCAGTCACATGACCACCAAGCATGCCCACCCAGTCACATGACCACTAAGCCGCACCCACCCAGTCACATGACCACAACCCACGCCCACCAAATAAGCCACACCCACAGAACCGGTAGTAAAAAAAATTGAATTCCACCACTGGAGCAGATGTTCCAATTGTTGCAGGGAAGCACAGAAATTGCATGTCAGATTCTTTCTTCTATAACGAAATTCTGAAGGGTGTTTAGGAGATGTGTTTTTAAGCTGTTGGGATGGTGGATTTTTGTCTGGTTCAGCACGTTTTCACTCATAATTTTGAATTTATCTCCCTATTACACTTTAAAAAAGAAGAAAGCTTTTCAGAACTTCTTTACTGCATTATGAACATTTTGTGTAACCGTTGTTACTGTTTTAGTAATCTGCCTCTCCCTTTCCAGAGGAAATAATTCAAGTATATGAAATAAATAAAATATGCTTGGTTTTTTTTTACTACCAGCATGAGAGATATTTAGGTCTCTGTAATAAATTGACTAGAGTAATGCATGCTACCTAAAATTAACTGTTCATATTAGTAATACCTTTAGTGCTGGAACAATTTTCACTGTCAGGATAAATGCTACTTTACTGGTTGAAAATTAAGAGACTTTAATACTATGAAAAGTTAAGTGCAGAGATACACTATTCCGTTAAGGGAAATCAATTTGTTGCTGCTTAAGGTAGAAAAAAAAATACATATAGAAGCCAGCCTATATTTTTGCCTAGTGAAAATTAAGGATCCCTGTTACAACAAACTTGAAAAGTAAAAGAGAGCTGCTAAGATACTCAAATCACATTCATCAAATGTTTTCCCTTCCCTGGTGATTTCAAATAACTTTATTGAGTTTCAAAAGAATGACAAAATAAAAAATAATACAAAAAGGAGAAATCAGGGAGGTATAAAAGGAAGGAAAATTAAACTAAGAAAGAAAAATACATAAAGGAAATATACAATACATAGAAAGAGAGATTTCTGACTTGCTCATTTTCATGCCCCATACATTGTTATGGAGAAGAAAGAAAGAAAGGAAGAAGGGAGGGAGGGAAGGAAGGAAAGTGGGTGGAGGCAGGAGGAAGGAGGGAGTAGGGAGAGAGAAGGAAGGAAAGGAAGGACAAAAGGAAGGAGGGAGGAGAGAAGGAAGGAGGGAAAGGGAGGAGAGGAGAGGGGAGGAGAGAGAAAGAAAGAAGGAAGTAGAAGAAGAAAGAGAAAGAAGGAAGGAGAAGGAAGGAGAAAGAAAGAAGAGAAAGTGAAAGAAAAAGAGGAAAGGAAAGAAGGAAAGGAAAAGAAAAGAAAAGGAGGGAAGGGAAAGCAAAGGAAAGAAAGAAAAAGAAAAAGAAAGGAAAGAAAGAAGGAAGACAGGAAGGAAGGAAGGAAGGAAGGAAGGAAGGAAGGAAGGAAGGAAGGAAGGAAGGAAGGAAGGAAGGAAGGAAGGAAGAAAAGTCAATACCCAGAGGATGTCTGCATGCCAGTACACATCTTAAGAACACTTTTTTAGGGCTGCTGATAATCATTTAACAAGTGGAATCAATCTTTGGCAGGCACAATGTTAAAACAAAGAGAATAATTGCCACCAGGATGGTGGAAGAAAACCAGCCCCTGGGGTTTGGGCAGTTAATACCCTGCCAGTGAGTATAATTGGACAGCAGGAAATCCTTGAGATGGAAGATTAATGAGCTTCATTGGCAGATTTCACCAGAACCTCTCAGAAGACGAAGAGCTATAAACTGACATCAGGGGGAAAAAAGTAAAAAGGGAAGCAAAGGCCAGGAAAATTGTAATCCTTTGGAGAACAGAACAAATATTTGATGCTTCAGGCTTTTATTTACCTGCTATTGCTGTTGCAGGAAGGAAAAAGAGTTTGGTTTTTCAAACTGAAACCCAAACCCAATGCTAAAGCAAATCTTAAGGTGGCACTGAATCCAGATTCAGACCCAGAATACTTTTGCTTGTACAGTGCAAGGTAGGAGTCCTCGCGAAATTTGGGTCTGAATTCCTAATGACTTCAGCCAACACTATCAATCAACAAGGCCTGCGGGAGGCTTCCATTTGAAACATCTGGAGAACAATGCCTTCTCCACCCCTGTTCTTTAATTATGAATAATGTCCATGGACTTTGAAAGTTTGGAAAGGAAGATAATGAGCTCCCCAAAACCACATTCAAACAAGATGGACGTAACATAGCTTGTACTTTTTCCTTTTGATGAAGTGCCACAGCAAGTTTTTCCTTACCGTAACATCCTAGGGTATTGTACGAAAGCCTGGGAAAGCTACTTTTGATTTAGGCAGTTTTCCTGCCTTTTTTTTTTTAATGAGAGGTGAAATCCTGAGGGTTATAAGCAAAAAAAAGAGAGACCTACCTCCTTGCTTTTGATTTGAGGAGAAGAAAAAGAAAAATCAATGCCGTTTCCCAAATCTTAGAAGATAACAGAGCCGTGGTGGCAGCCTAGTGGTTAGAATGCAGTATGGCAGGCTAACTCTGCTGACTGCTAACAGTTCAATCCTAACTGGCTCAAGGTTGACTCACCCTTCCACCCTTCCAAGGTTGGTAAAATGAAGTCCCAAATTATTGCGGGGAATACACTAACTCCCTAAACAGCTTAGAGAGGGTGTAAAGCACTATGAAGCAGGTGTTGTGGCCTGCCAGCGGCCAGCAAACCTGGTGGCAGACTCGGACAGTGAGGAGGTTGGGAAAGGAACATGGGCCAGTCTGGGGAAGGCTCTGACGAGTGCTCTGCATCAGAGGTAGAGATGGGGCCAGGGCCATCCGACAGTTATCAGCTGCCTTCGGAGTTAGAGATCAGTGAGGCAGAAAAACAGCTGGAGCCTGTTCCCAGTGTGTGCATGCACAGAGCTGCCAAGAGAAGGGGAACAGTTAAGGAACAAGGGTCGATTCAGGAGTAAAGGCACAGGTGGACAGCAAATGGCCCTTCCAATAGGGAATAAAGAGGAGAGAAAGAGAAGTGGTGTTTGCAGGAGACAATTAGTTCATTTAATGAGGGTGAAGATTTAATCATGACTCCTTGCCAAGTATTTTCTTGTACAGCGTTGCACTTGGAAGCTATCGGCCTGGCAACTCTCCAAGCCTGATAAGGTCTGTGGTTGTAAATCACTCTTGAAAGACTGTTTGCCAGGACTTTGCTGGATGTGAATGATAGGAATTCACATTAGCCTAATAAAAAGGGGTTTTGTTGGGATGAGGAGTCTGCTTTGTGATTTTGTGAAGCCTAAGTCAGAAAAGTGGGATATAAATCTAAATGCTATTGCTCTCTTGAGAATACTTTTTCTCTCTCTCATAAGGATAGGTGTCAAGGCAGGTCTTTCTAGGGAAATGTCTCAAAAGGTGACAGAACTGATCTGTTCAGTTCTAACTGAGCAATAGCACTTAGACTTATATACCGCTTCAGGGTGCTTTTACAGTCCTCTCTAAGCGGTTTACAGAGTCAGCCTATTGCCCCCAACAATCTGGGTCCTCATTTTACCGACCTCAGAAGGATGGAAGGCTGAGTCAACCTTGATCCTGGTGAGATTCAAACTGCCAAATTGCAGGCAGCTGGCAGTCAGCAGAAGTAGCCTGCAGTACCTCACTCTAACCACTGTGCCACCTCAGGAATTCATCAAGGAATTCCAGAGTTCTAGGCTAGACTGGAAACAATAACAGCAACAACAACTACTACAACAACTACAATAATAATAATAATAATAATAATAATAATAATAATAATAATAATAATAATAATAATAATAATTATTATTATTATTCATCCTAAAATTAACTCTAAACCACTTTTAAAATCTCTGCCAGTAAAATGGGACAGATCTAGGAGATCATGTACTCCCACAGATCAAACCTGGATAAAGGTTATCTTTATTTTTACCTGCAAACAAATATACTTCTTAAACCCATGAAGCCTACTGACATTATATATCAAGGGTCTGTATTTGGAAAGACATCTCATATCCGTCCTCTAAAACAAGGGACAGTGGGAATTTCCTTAACCTTCATCTTTGACCCATTCATCCATTTGTATCATGATATTTTTGATGCACACTTTGCAAAAGGTTGTCTGAGTGAATGTTAGGGGTGAGGTGCAAAAATATTTCCAATCTCAGATATATATGTTGTTTTGCCTTTTCTAAAGGATTAGAAACATTGAAAAGAGAGGCAGGAGCATGTGGAAAAGAGAATGGTGTAGCTTTCAAAGGTGATGTCTTTCTCCACTGGCAGATTCATGCCAATTCAAAGCCTTAGGTATTCCAGATATTTATCCTCCTCATCCTCCTTTCTTCTCCTCCTTCTCATTCTCCTCCTCTTTTTTCTCCTTCTCCTTCTTCTCCTCCTTCTTATCTTCTTCTCCTCCTCCTCCTCCTTATCTTTCTCCTCATTTCTCCTCCCCTCCCCTCCTCCTCCTCCTCCTCCTCCTCCTCCTCCTCCTCCTCCTCCTCCTCCTTTTTTCTTCTCCTCCTCTTTCTCATTTCTTCTCCTCCTCCTCTTCCTCCTCCCCCTCCTCCTCCTTTCAAAATCTCCTCCAAATGTGTCTTGCTGCTTTGTCTTTAATTGCTGTGGTTGCTTCTGCTGTCCTTGTTCTTGAATTTTAAATTCAGCAGAAGCACTTGTCAAAGGATGTGCTCCTGAATAGCAGAGTGGGAAAGAATATTGAGAAATTAAGTTGCAGAACAACCCATTAGACAAAGCGCTCATAATACGGTTGTCTTGAATGCAAAATATGGGCTTAGTCCAGCCACCAGTGAATGCTAACAAACGTTCATGGTATTTGAAGTTACATTTGATGGGATGGAGACAGCAATATATTGAAACGTCACCAAAAGAAAGAAGTCTAAGAGAGAGAAGGAGAAAGGGGAAATTTCCCTTATCTATGCAACACAGAGATTTTTTTTTTAATTAACTGGCTGATAAACGGGCACAAGGGCAGCCGGGGAAGATCCTTTTTCATATCCATCTATTGACATTAAGTTTAGTCATCCAAACAATTCTGATGGACAAAGAGGTGATGCGTCCCTTGACAAATCTGGAGAAAACAGTTAAGCAGACAGAATTATTGGCAGTGCTATGCAAAAACCAGGCCAGTGTATTCTGCTTTATAAAATGAAAGGCAGGATATTCACTTTTACCCTTGACAACTTCAAATCAGTGCCATTCCATACCCAGGAAAATTTCACCAAATTTCTTGTTTCTTCCGAAAAGGATTTATTGCAAAACAACAGAGTTGGAAGGTACCTTGGAGGTCTTCTAGTCTAACTCCCTGCTTAAGCAGGAGAACCTATACCATAAATCTTTTCAATCTTTTCTTAAAAACTTCCGGCACTTACAAACTTCTGAAGGCAAGTTCTTCCGCTGATTTTTCTTTAATTGCCAGGAAAATTCTCCTTAATTCTAGGTTGCTTCTCTCCTTGATTTATTTCCACCCATTGCTTCTTGTCCTGCCCTCAGGTGCTTTGGAGAATAGCTTGACTCCCCCTTCTTTGGGGCAGCCCTTGAGATATTGGAAGACTCTGCTATCATGTCTCCCCTAGTCCTTCTCTTCATTAAACTAGATATGCCCAGTTCCTGCAACCATTCTTTATATGTTTTAGCCTCCAGTCCCCTAATCATCTTTGTTGCTCTTCTCTGCACTCTTTCCAGAGATTCAATATTTTTTCTATATTGTGGTGACCAAAACTGGATGCAGTATTCCAGGTGTGGTCTTACCAAGGCTTTATAAAGTGGTATTAACACTTTGCTTGATCTTGATTGTATCCCTCTGTTAGTGCAGCCTAGAACTGTGTTGGCTTTTTTTTTTAGAGGGGGGCAGCTGCAGCACACTCATATTTAAGCAATTTCCCACTAGGTCTCCAAGATCCTTCTCACAGTTACTATTATCGAGCCAGGTACCACCTATATTATACCCGAGCTTCCAATTGAATGAGAATGGGGAAGAAAACCAGGGGCAACATGACAGTATTAGAAATACAAATTGCAGGCAGCATCAAGAACCCCTCATACCTCTATCCATAATATGACTCGATTCCCTGAACTACTCCAAATTCATTCTTAAAATGCTGATTTACGTTTCCTTGTCTCATATTGAAATGGCTTCTTTTGCTAAGAACTCTTGATATTTTAAGCCCGAGTTAGAATCTTTGTGTTATTCATGGGGGAAAAAAAAGAGATGTATCTGAATTTTTATGTGCCTTGTGAAGTGTGGATAACTTAACTATGCATATTATCCCAGTCTTTCCCCTTCCCCCAAGCCTTCTCTTGAGAATTCCTTTCTCAGAACAGCTTGAGTAATAATTTCCCTTTTCAGAATGAATTATTGCTGTATTTGATTTGCACTAAGGTTAAAGAATATTTGCCTTTAAAAATGGAGAGAAAATTCACATAGCAAAAAAAAATAAAAATTGGAGGTCATCGCATTGATATTTAAGAGGCTGAGTAAACATCTTTGGTTCCAAGGAAAACCAAATTTGGCTCCAGTAAAACATTGAAATAAATTTATCTAACCATCAAACCATTCAAAAGTCTCATAAGACAACAGCTTCTTCAACTCGTGGCTTTAATCATATTTCCCATAAAATTATTGTCATTTCTCAAAATTCAGAATCGGAAAAGTAAAACAGAATAGGAAAACTAAGAGACTATTATGTGGGGTCCTTACAGATGTTTCACTACCAAACTAAGTAACCTCATCAGTGTTAGGAGGGATTTGTTCTCTTTTTATACACTAGAGATTTGCCCTCTCAATATTAATGGAAGTGATCTTGATTCTTGATTAGGCTGCTGTTTACTATCAATTCAAACAAACACATGGTAATCTATCTATCTATCTATCTATCTATCTATCTATCTATCTATCTATCTATCTATCTATCATCTTCATATAGGATTTTCATAATAATGTTGGTAGCTTCAATCTCTTATAAATCAGCACACAACCAACCCTTTGGATTGTAATTCTCAGGTTTTGCACCTTCTTTTTGTTCAGCACTAAGGAAATAAGGAAATCCAGACAGTTCAATGGAATATAATGTTTTATTGCAAGCCGTAGGCTCTCTACAAGAATCTGAACTACTAACAGTAAAGGCAAATTAGTCAATGGAATTCAAGGTGGGCTGACTTAGGTCTCATGTGGGCATGAAGGCACCCCAAGACTGATGACTTATTTGACCCCTCCCTCCCTCCCTCCCTCAGGCTCATTATGGTCCTCTCCTGTGCTTTTGAGTGACAGGCATTTGGCTTTTTCAGAACAAATTGCAGTACTCATGGTAAGACGAACGTTGAAGAATGAGAAATTGGTCTGTAGAAAGCTTGTCAAAGTGGTCTGTAGAAAGCTTGTTTGATGGGAACTTTTCTACAGTCTTAGCCTAATGCTAGATCTGGGGTCAGCAACCTTAAACACTCAAAGAGACATTTGGACCCATTTCCTACAGAAAAGAAAACACTAGGAGCCACAAAACCCTTTTGACATCTAAAATGAAAATAACATTGCACTGTTTGCCAATTTCTCACCACACATTAAGCATACTGGTAAACCAGTTTCATCACCAATGAAAGTAAATGAATCTGCCCATGTACCATTAAATGTTCTGTTTTCTTCTGGAACTTTTCTTTTCTTGGATTTATCCATGGTTGGCCTACCAGGGGTCGAAAAGGTCAGTAAATCACATGCTGGAAAGTGGCACACATTGGCAGTTGTAATGCATATTTTGAGTGACAGGGAGCCACAGTAGAGGGATGAAAGAGCCATATGTGGCTCCGGAACCATGGGTTGCCGACTCCTGTACTAAACAAATGACAGTTAAGATCTCATTGATGCCACCATAGCATCTTAGTTAAATGCTTGATGTTACTCAAAACCTAACAAAAAAAGTTTATTACCCTGCTCTTATTGTCAGTAAACATATTGATCTACTCTGTAATCCTCAAAGTTAACAGCGGCAAACTCAGAGAGAAAATTCAGCACCGAGCCCAAGATGTGAAATATGAAACAATCTTGGAATCTGTAGAGCCATTAACTAGGATCTAAATTCAGCAAAAATAAATAAATAAATAAATAAAGATCCTACTAGAATCAGGAAAAAAAAGTTGTTGGATAGCTAATTTGAGAGCAGGCTGTCTGAACTGGAGGGAAGAGAAGAGATAATCTCTCTTGCTTCTATGGATTATATGCTAACACAGAAGCTTTTAACCTTGCCCACAATGACACTGAATTGTGCTAAAATACTGTTTACAGTTAAACAACACGAGTTCTTTATTGTTGCTTCAAGCCAAGCTAATACTTTGGGTGGGGGGAAAGAACTTTCCTTCCTCAGGAGATGAAAAATAGCCACATTTGCAGGAAATTGTTAGCAAGGTCGCAACCAAGCAAGCTAGTCTGTTCTCATTTGGAGAGGCTTACCTTTTAAGTCTAGAGCAGTGTAGGTGAATAACTAAAATGTCGTTAGCCTAAGCCTACATTTATCCCAATCATGGCAGAGCAAATATTATCTCCTGGTCTTCTGATATTCCTGTTGTAAAATGCTAGCATCAACAGGCGGGGAGAGTATTAACAAAAGGGGAGGAGGGAGATGGATTTCAGGCTTTCTCCACCTTTGCAATTAGGGGTGTATGGTTGGGAGACAATTGGACTTTGTCTTCTATTTACCTGAAGCACTGTAACAGGAGACTGAAATTGCTGGGAAGTCGAACAAATACTTGGTTTATATTTGGAATAGAGATGATATAAATGAAAGGCATTTAATGCTGCAGCACGTCTGGGCTAGAGGAGAATAGAGTGCAATGGGTCTGAACTTTCAGCCGGTAAGGCATTTTGAGTGTGGCGTTTTTCATTATGCCCTATTTGTGAAAATGAAAGGGATCCTATTTGTATGGTGGCCTCAGTGGCTGGCTTAGGAACTGTTGATCAGCTGCTCGTGGATTGGCTTCATTCTACCAAGCTGTCCAAGAGAGGAACTCTTGGGTTTTGCACCTCACTTTTAAGATGGTCATGTGGCCGGCATGACTAAACACCGAAGGCACATGGAACACTATTACCTTCCCATCAAAGTGGTCCCTAGTTTTCTACTTGCATTTTTTACATGCTTTCGAACTGCTAGGTTGGCCGAAGCTGGGACAAATAATGGGAAGTCACTCCATTACACGGCGCTAAGGATTCAAACCGCTGAACTGCTGACCTTTCTGAATGACAAGTTCAGTGTCTTAGCCACTGAGTTCAGTGTCTTAGCCACTGAGCCACTGCATCCCTTTAGTCATGCTGGCCACATGACATGGAGATGTCTCAGGAGAGCGCTGGTTCTTCAGCTTTGTAATGGAGATGAGCACCGCCCCCTAGAGCCAGAAATGACTAGCACATATGTACGAGGGGAACCTTTACCTTTACCTTTAAGATGGTGTTGCAGCATCATTTTTGTAGGAAGAGCCTGTAAAGAATAGCTTTGGAGAATAGCTTGACTACCTGTTCTTTGTGGCAGCCCCTGGGATATTGGAACACTGCTATCATATCTCCCCTGGTCCTTCTTTTCATTAAACTATACATATCCAGTTCCTGCAACCATTCTTCATATGTTTTATCCTCCGGTCCCCTAATCATCTTTATTGCTCTTCTCTGCACTCTTTCTAGAGTCTCAACATCTTTTTTACATTGTGGCGACCAAAAGATTGTCCATGGATTTAGCAGGGTCCATGGTCAATCTTTTAAAATAGTTCTCCCAAGAGCTTGATTTGGAGCTGGGGTAGCAATTTTCTTAGCCCTCTGATAGTTTGCCAAAAGATGGAAGCCTCCCTCTTCTGGACTGATTGAATTAGTTTCTGCCATGAGATCAATTCAGCACCAGATGTTATTTTGAGCTCCAGCCCTTCCAATTTTATGTTACTTTATATTTTAATTACATTTGCTTCTTTTTAGCTACTTTGTTGTTAAAAGAAACATATTAGATTGCAGTAGACTAATTAGATTTGGCTTATTGGAACTTTTTTTAAAAAAAAAAAAATTAATCATAACTTCTTTGGGTAAGTGGAACGTGGAAATGTACAGCACAGGCAAAAGATTTTGAGTGGATTTCAACTGCCCCCTTGGAAAAAGAAAGAAACACCATGGTTTCAGGCCAGAGACTCTTTTTTTTTTATCCAAGTCTGCCAAACAAGAAGAGTGATAGAAGAATACAAAAGGGATCTCTAAGTAAAAGAAATTTCCTTCCAACTTTTAACAAATTTGCAGCCCTTGAATAACTTAAATGGGAACTTCAAGCAGAACTGTAAAAACAACAGCTGGTAGATCTTTCGCTATCTGTCAGGGAAGAGCAAAAATGAAAATCTGGATTTTCTCCCGGCCTCTTACTGTGAGTCTCTGGTACAACTTGCTTGTTCACCTGCTAACCTCAAGGGAAATAATAATAATAATAAAATAATCAGCTTAAAAATAAGATGCAAAATCAGAATATGGAGAGGCTCCCCTAGGGAAAATTGAACAGGGATTACTCTAAAGCGATGCCTTCTTATAGCACAAACAGTTGCTTCATTATTTGAACCTCTGTCAGGTATAAAATATAACCTGGAATTGCTTAAAAAGGAAGGGGGGGGAAAGACTTATATGCAAAATAGGAAGCTGGACCTATCAGTTGCATTAAGGCTTATGAAGAAACGCTGGCGAAGTCACATGTTCTGGATTTCCACTCTGTTAAAGGGCAGGTCATTTCAAGTTACAGACACAAAACTGGGCAATAGCCAAATGTCTGTATTAATTAATTAATTAATTTTTACTCTTTGATAGAGCAAATTGTGGAGGCTTCATACCTTTTAAATGTAAAGCCTCTTTGGGTGCAAGTTAAATTGACCACTTTGGACACGACAAGACTGTTCTCTGGATTTCATTGAACAGTCTCGAATGTCTCTTTGAATTATTTTGCATTTATTTTAACAAACAGTTATCTGGCTGTCCAACTCATTGGTGATGACTCCAGGTGGATTACAAAGATAAAACTCCACAAAAGTAAAAAAAAACTCTACAAAAGTTTGTACAACCCCTCTGGCAATAACAATCAAACAATCAAACAAACTATTTGATGGGCTCTGTATCATTAGCAGAATCTGGTCTTCAGACTCTTGATAAAGAGTGCCGAAGTAGAGATGATGTTCCACAGGGAGGGAGCCACCATGGAGAAGGACCTTCTTCTTGGTCCACCAGGTGGGCCTCTTTAAGAGACGGGATCCATAACATTCCCTGGCTCTCAGGTCAGGTATATATGACTGAGAAAAGACAGGCATTCGGATGACCTGGTCCCAAGCCATGAAGGTGACAACCAGGGCCTTGAATTGAACCCTGCGGGAGTTGCATCAGCTGAAAATTGGCAGCCAATGCAACTCCCGCAGGAGAAGTGATATGTGTGTAACTAGATTTGCACCAAACCATGTGAGCAGCCACATTTTGAGCCAATTGATGCTTCCAGATACTTTTCAAGGGTAGCCCCATGTAGAGCACATTCAAATAGTGAAGACAAGAGGTGTTGGATGCTAGGATTAGATTTAGACACTTAGAACACTTTGAATGCACACTGATTGGCATACATTAAAATGAAATTTCATTGCATACAGCTCTCAAAATGTCAACACCTCCCATATACGTCACATAAACATGACAAACAAACACAAAATTATGCATATACCCACATATATTATATGACACAGAGAAACAACACAATCTAGTCTGGGTGTATACATGTACATGGAGAGAGAAACAAATTTTGCGAGTTTACCAGACAAAGCTGTTACAAAATCAGGTAGTCCTGCTAAAAATATTTCGAAGCCTCATCCCAGAGGGGAGCAACAGAAACAGACCGTGAAGTCGGTGTGTGTGGTTTCTAACAATGCTTTGAGCTCTAAGCACATAGTGCTTATAAGCAGCATCCTGAATAATGAAAAGCAAACTTCCTAGAATCTTCTCAGTCATCCTCGCCACTTTCCGTATGGACTTTCTATCTGAAGCACTGCTGCCACCAAACCAAAGAGTGATGCAGTTTGTTAAAATGCTCTCAATTGTGCCTCTGTAATAAGTGGCCAGGACAGAAAGACAAAGGTATGCTCTCCTCATCCAACGCAGAAAATGCATGCACTGGTTTGCATGCTTCATTAAGGATGAAATGTGGAGAGACCAATTCAAATTGTTAGTTATCTGCACCCCCAAATACTTAATACTGTTGACCACCTCTACAGTTGCATCCTTGATCCTCATTTCCAGGAAAGCAATTACAGCATTCTTAGGACAATGACCAACACTGAAAGATATGAACTGTTGAATGGTTTCCAAGTACTTCAAATAGAAAACATGTGAGTTTTTAAATGGAACTGTAACTGTCATGGCTTCTCATTGTTGCCTCACCTTTATTTCTTAATTTTTGTTATACCCTATACCTATTTTTCTCTTTGTCCTTATGTCTTGGACAATGATTTTTTTTTTCATTGTGATCTTTATCTCATGCTTCATCCAGTGGTGAGATGCTGCCGGTGTAACAACACACCAGCAGTGGTGATCGAACACTGCATGCACGTGAACAGCTCTCCCAAAAAACTTACCTGCTATGTTACAGTTGTGGTTCGCTGGCAGCAAGTGCGGATGGCTGAGGTCTTGGAGAACGAAGACTCAGATAAGGGGCCTGCGTGTGATGCAGAGATGGGGCCAGGACTACCAGAGAGTGGGGTGCTGCCTTTGGAGCTTGTGGAGGCTAGCAGCAGTGATGCAGAGGACCCTGAGGGGCCTGTGCCCAGTGCGCATGTGTGTAGGGCTGCTTGAAGGAAAGAGCAGCTGCTGCAGCACGAGCAACTTGGGAGTAAGGCTGCAAGGCGATGGCCCCTCCAATAAGGGATAAAAGCCAGCCCTCAGAGGTGGGATTCTTTGCAGGAAGCAAAGAAGTTCTTGCACTTCAAAGTCTTGAGGAAGTTCGGACTATCCTGGTTTGTGTTTGGAGACTTTTGATTATTTCCTTGCAATTTAATCTCGTGTTCTTGGCAGCCTTGCACAACCTTGGCAAGGCTTGTTCTTATCTGGGACAATTCATTTTTAACAGTGTTTTACTGTGAATGAACAGAATTAACAGAGAAGCATTAAAAAGGTTTTGCTTTTATCTCTGTTTGGTGTTTGTTTGCTTTGAACGAGGCTTGGGTCAGAACAGTTACTACTGGGGAGTAACACAGCTGAGGAGTGGCAATCCGTTCTGCTACACGAATCAGCTGAGAGGATGTTACGAACTAAGCAAACGCAATAGTTTTAAATCCTAATAGTTTTACTTCCACAGCAGGCTCGTAATCCTGCACTTCTTATTGGCCCGCAGTTAGCAGATCGTGATTGGTCGTTTCCGACTAGTCTGATTGGCTGATAGCGGGTCACCGCTGATTGGACGCTTCCAGCGCGGCAAACTTGAATCATTGGACACTCTATAAAAGGAGCTGCTGTTGCCCTAGCGTGTTGTTCTCTTTCTGAAGTCACTAATAAAGAGTTGAGTCACTATTCGATGCCTCGTCTCCGTTCCTTGCGCCCACTCCTCCAGATCTAACAGAGGATATAGGTAAGTACAGCACAAGGGCGGGCAAGCAGGCTCACATGATCATCAGAGCAAACTGGTTCATTACCAGCTGATATTCGGAGCTAGGGGTTTGCCTGAACCAGTCCGAACCAACAGAATCCCACCCCTGGCTTCAGCATACAGTTGAATAATCCTTTCCTGTGTTGTCTTCCTTCCTCTTGGGCCTGTTCTCCGTAGGCTTCTATTTGCTAGAAACGAAATGAGGAAAGTCATACTTCTGAGTGCTGCGAGCTCTACACCTCTCTGTATCATTTTATAAGCTGTTTAATGATGCATTCTAGAGCCTTTCTAAAATTTCAGGTACTTAGGCAGTTCCTTCAATCCTCCTCATTTTGCTAAGGGACATTTGTTTGCTTTGCACTTCAACTGTTTCAATTTTTGCAAGATAGAGATAGAGATTCTTGTATTACACATTCATTTCCTTTTTGTTGTGTATTATGCAGACAGTCAGAAACTGAAGACCAGGATTTATTCAGAGTGGCTGACTCTGTGCTTCCGTAACCTTCCTTGAATTACAATTATTTCCCTAATTGGATCTGCTTTTCTTTCATGTATAAAAGATTCACATCTTCTGAGTCTGACTGCAGGCTGATGTCCCTTGCCCTTTTTTTCAGTGGTATTCTTCCTATCTACTTCAGCAACTTGCTTCGAAAGGCAAAGTTACAGAGAAGGAAACTCCTAAAATATTATGAAAATTAAGGTGGCAGAATATTAGGTTATCAGTAGCTTTCTAAATGTAGGATTACTAACTATTGTATACAGAATACAGAGTAACAGAGTTGGAAATGATCTTGATGGTCTTCTAGTCCAACCTCTATACCAGTGATGGCTAACCTTTTCAGCACCAAGTGGCCAAAGCGCATGTGCACGCCCAAAATGCAATGTATGCACATCCCCATCCACCTATCTATTTATCTATCCCCCCATGAATCAATCTGTCTGCCTATCTATCTATCTATCTATCTATCTATCTATCTATCTATCTATCTATCTATCTATCTATCCACCCATGAATCTATCTATCCACCCATGAATCTATCTATCCACCCATGAATCTATCTATCCACCCATGAATCAATCTATCTATCTATCTATCTATCTATCTATCTATCTATCTATCTATCTATCTATCTATCTATCTATCTATCTATCTATCTATCTATCTATCTATCTATCTATCTATCTATCTATCCACCCATGAATCTATCTATCCACCCATGAATCTATCTATCCACCCATGAATCTATCTATCCACCCATGAATCTATCTATCTATCTATCTATCTATCTATCTATCTATCTATCTATCTATCTATCTATCTATCTATCTATCTATCTATCTATCTATCTATCCACCCATGAATCTATCTATCTATCTATCTATCTATCTATCTATCTATCTATCTATCTATCCCCCCATGAATCATCATCATCCCATGAATCAATCAATCAATCAATCAATTAATCTAGCTATCTAGGTATCTAGCTAGCTATCATCTATCCACCCATGAATCTATCTATCTATCTATCTATCTATCTATCTATCTATCTATCTATCTATCTATCTACCTATCTATCCCCCCTATCTATCTATCTATCTATCTATCTATCTATCTATCCCCCCATGAATCAATCAATCAATCAATCAATCAATCAATCAATCAATCAATCAATCAATCAATTAATCTAGCTATCTAGGTATCTAGCTAGCTATCATCTATCTATCCACCCATGAATCTATCTATCTATCTATCTATCTATCTATCTATCTATCTATCTATCTATCTATCTAACATCTATCTACCTACCTACCTACCTAGGTTGGAAAAGTTTAAAATGGGGCAAAATTCATATAACATCTTTTTCGCTTAGGAACAGAAATTTTACGTTCAATTGTTATCACAAGTCAAGGACTACCTATAGTTAAGGTACATCCCAATATTTAATGTTACTCCGATTCATTAAGCTAAGCTAGTTTGAATTGTATAGCATTAGGTAGCACAAATTATATGCAACAAAGAATGAGACAGATGCCTTTACTGGGAAAACAAACTATTTTTAGCAGCCTTCCCTCTTGAACCTTTACAAATTTCTCTTCTTTATTCACCTCTACTTTGGTTCAGTAACCAGAGTTTCGAGCAGCTTTTTTTTCTCCTCCTTGTATTTCCTGATCAATATAAAGTAATAAACTTTTTTTTCCCAGTAGGCAGAGCTATAATTAAGAAAGTACACAAATACAATGCTAATGTGTCTGAAAATGCTTTTGAGGTCATGGAGCCTTCAGATACTTTAATCTGGAAGGAGGAAGAAAGTTGGAAAGAAGAGCTGAAGTGCTCTCTGCTAACAGGCAGTAGAAGAGAGAAAGGGAAAAAAAAGAGAAGGCTCTTGAGTTTTGACTTTTGATATTTGCAGAAACTTAACCAAAGGCGGATCAATTATGGGTTGAACAAGTAAAGTTAATAGTTGTTTTGCTCAGAATGGGGCAGGGAGGGGGAAATAACACAGATCAAATCCATAAATAAAATAGATTAGATTCTGAGAATTCACATCTGTATATAAAAGATATCTGAGAGGTAAAACTAGGATGGGAGTATTATTATTATCTCTTTTATTCATTAAACATGAAATGTTCAGTCAACTGAACATTCAAAAATGCATCACAAAAACCATTGACTGGCGCTAATGGTTGATACGGGTTACTGCCAGCATCCTTGGTATCAACCAAGTATTTTCTTAAGATGTACGATGTTCGGAATAGCACAGGTTTTTTTGCAGTTCTGCTGGTGTTATTGCAGGAAGCTGCAATTTCTTGACGTGTTTTGTAAAATTCTTGGACATGGTATCAAGTGCCCCAATGACAACGGGTATATCACTGTTACATGTTTCATCCATAATTGCGTAGTTTCGATGGCCAGGTCATGATATTTTGTGATTATTTTCCAGTTCTTTTTCATTGCCTCCGGTGTCTCCTGGTACAGTAATATCAATAAATTGTATGTTTTGGTTTTTGACAACTGTGATATCTGGTGTGTTGTGTTCCAAATGATGATCCATCTGTATTCAAAGGTCCCAAAAGATCTTTATCTTCTCATTTTCAACAACTTTTTCCACTTTGTGTTCCCATGACTTCTGGGATACAGGTAAGTCATATTTTTTTACATAATGACCAGTGGATTAATTTGGCAACTCAGTCATGTCTAACTTTGTAATCAGTTTTTGTGATTTTTGCTGCACTCACATATTAAATGTGAAACAGTTTCAATTCTGCCATTGCAAAGTTGGCAGTTTGGATTGTCGGTGGTTTTCCTGTATCTTCGCTTTCATAGCATTAGTTCGTGGTGCTTGTTCTTGAACTACAAGTATTAAACCTTCTGCTTGTTTCTTGATTGTTCCCATCTTAAGCCATGCCCATGTCAAGTTGTCAGCACATTGTCCTTCAATGATTTTCAAGTGCTGTCCATGCAAAGCTTTGGTTTTCCATCCATTTAATCTATCATCCAACTGTTTTTCCTTATATTCTGCCTTTGTTTCTGTTGTTTTTATAATGTTCTATGTTTCCACACCCTTCAACAATTTTTCTGTACTTTGGTTCACGTAATCATTCAAACTTCGTTTTTCTTCTTCTACAGTTTGATGGATTTAATCATTCAAACTTCGTTTTTCTTCTTCTACAGTTTGATGGATTTGCAATAGCCCCCATTCCTCTTGGCAGGTACAACTTGTCGATGTCACTTCGTGGATGGAAAGCATGGTACTTATTCAAAAGGTTGTGCATTATTATTATTATTATTATTATTATTATTATTATTATTATTATTATTATTATTATTATTATTATTATTATTATTATTATTAGCAGCACAGTAGTAGTAGTAGTACTAGTAGTAGTAGTAGTAGTAGTAGTTAATCTTTAGTGAGATTCACAGCCTTTGGGGCTGCTTGATAACTCAAAGCTTGAGTCCTAACCAAGGACCTAGGAACTGTTCAGGTAGCATCGGAGGATTTAAGTTGTTCCAAGTAGCCTGGTTTTTTGTAGAATCAGGGTATTCAAGTCTGATAAATTCAGGATTTCCAAATAGTGAGGTGGCCCTTTAGGTATTGCTCCAAGGGGTCCAATCACAATTGGGATAACACAAAATTTCTTTTTCCAAAGTCGCTCAACTTCAATTTGTAAGTCCCGATACTTTGTGATTTTTTTCTTGCTGCGTGTCTACAATTCATGCATCACCAAGTATTGCAATGTCAATGAACCAAATTAGTATTGTTATTGTTATTGTTGTTGTTGTTGCTGTTGCTGTTGCTGTTGCTGTTGCTGTTGCTGTTGCTGTTGCTGTTGCTGTTGCTATTGTTGCTATTTTTGCTATTGTTGCTATTGTTGCTATTGTTGCTGTTGCTATTGCTATTGATATTTCTATTGCTATTGCTATTGCTATTGCTATTGTTATTGTTATTGTTATTGTTATTGTTATTGTTATTGTTGCTGTTGCTGTTGCTGTTGCTGTTGCTATTGTTGCTATTGTTGCTATTGTTGCTATTGTTGCTGTTGTTGCTATTGCTATTGCTATTGCTATTGCTATTGCTATTGCTATTGCTATTGTTATTGCTATTGCTATTGCTATTGTTATTGTTATTGTTGCTGTTGCTGTTGCTGTTGCTGTTGCTGTTGCTATTGTTGCTATTGTTGCTATTGTTGCTATTGTTGCTATTGTTGCTATTGTTGCTATTGTTATTATTATCATCTCTTTTATTCATTAAACATGAAACTCAGTCAACTGAACATTTAACAATTTATCACAAATATTATTGACTGGAACTGATGGTTGATATGGGTTGCTGCAGCATCCTAGATATCAATCAAGTATCTTCTTAAAATGATGTTGTTCTGAGTAGCGTAGCCTTTTGCAGCTCCGCTGGCACTACACCAGGAAGCTGCAACTTCTTGATGTATTTTGCAAAATTCTTGAACATGATCCAAAGTGCCCGGATGACAATGGGTATCATTGTTATATGTTTCATTATTATTGTTGTTGTTGTTATTTAAAGATTGTTATTGCATTCTTCTCCCTAAAGTTCCATTTGAAGATCACTGCTGCTTATAAAGATAAAAATGACAACTATTCCAGCTTTTGTTTTAATTTCATTAGGACAGAAAAGGGCAATCCAAACTCTAACCCTGTTGTTAACACAAGCAGCAATTGGAGGATGAGACAATGGCTATTGCATGTTAACAAAGGAAAAAATAGCTAGCATGCAAAAGGTATAATGAGGGGTCATCTATAGACATTGCTGTCCCAAAGGTGCTATTTTTCAAGAGGCAATTGGATTTTCTGGTTTTTCTTTGAAGACATTTCACTTCTCATCCAAGAAGCTTCTTTAACTCTTACTGAATGGTGGGGAATGGAAGGATTTATACTCCTTGCAGACAGCTGGTCATTTGCCTTCTTTTAGTGAGTTGTTAAGGTCACCTGGAGTTTTATCTATATCATCAGGGTGACCTGAATGGTGCAAATGGGAGTGGAGCCTTTTTGGAACTGTTGAAAGGATTGTGTTGTAGACGGGAGATAGTTGATGTCGTATCCCTCCCCCTCTGTTGAGGAAGGGCTGTTCAATTTTGACACAGATGGCCTCTTTGAACCCTCTTTCAAACCAGCGGTCCTCTCTGTCCAAAATGTGGACTTTCCTGTCTTCAAAAGAGTGGCGTTTGTCTTTGAATGCAGATGGAACGCTGAATCTTGTCTTGATGGGTTTGTTTTCCTATGTTGTGCTGTGAGTTTATGAAGTGGCTGTTTTGCTTCCTCACTATTCAGATTTGCACAGGTTTTTTTTTTTTTAGTGCCATTGTAACTTTGAACAGTCATTAAACAAACTATTGTAAGTCAACTACTTCCTGTATTCCTTTCTCCATTTGGAGAAGTCCAACAATATTCAGCAGTCTGTGGATGCTATTGCTACCAAAACCATGCCTAGGGAATTCTGGGAGTCAAAGTCCACATACAAAGGATGAAACCCTGCATATAATGCTGTTGTCAAATTCTTTGGTCATTTTAGTTGCCAGCAGAAAGGGAGTGGGGGAAAGTAATGCATTCCTGAAATGCTTCAGCTGAAGCATTGCTAGGCATCTGAAGCTGTTGGCGTGCAAGATTATTACTGGAGCGCATGATTCATGACTCTTGGCTATGGATGTGTCCCACTGGAGAATATATATCCAGGGGGTAGGGGGAAGACCAGGGTCAAGGGGAAAATGAATGATGTATTTTAGAGTCGGCTGCACCCAAGTAACGCTGACATGGTCACTCCTAATAAATATTTTATTTTTACTCTGAAAGATGCTGCTAGAGACTTATTTGAATTGAATGCGGGTGCATTTGTCAGAGCCCTGACAGCTGTATAATATAGGGCAGTGGTTCCCAAACTTTTTCGGTCCACTGCCCCCTTGGTGCTACAAACTCATCCTCGGTGCCCCCCACCCAGGGGTGGGATTCAAATTTCTGTGAGTGTGGCCTAATATGAGGGTGTGGTTTTCTGGTCACATGACTGGGTGGGCATGGCTTAGTGGTCATGTGACTAGGTGGGCGTGGCCAGGTGACTGGCAAACCAAATACAAGTGGTCCTTACTTAATGACCAGTTGTTTAGCAAGTGTTCTAATTTATGACTGGCCTCCCCAGAGCTACTTGACCAGTTTTTGGAGTTTTGACAGCTTTAGATCAGGGGTCCAAATCCCACCCCTGCCTGTGTGTGAGAGAGAAGGAGGAGAGAGAGGTTGGATCAGATCTTTCTCTCTCTCTCTCTCTCCCATCAACACCAGAAGCCACCGTCAGTCAAAATTCATATTAGTGGTCTCGGATTTAAAATTATGAGTTTGGTGGTCCCTGAGGTCCAAAAGTTTGACCCTGATCCAAAGGGATGAGCCTCAGAGAGGAAGAGAGAGAGAAAAGAAAGAGAAAAGGAAAGAAAGAAAAAGGGACAAAGAGGGGGGATGGAAGGAAGGGACAGAAGAAAAGAAATAAAGAAGGAGGAAGGGAGGGAGGAGAAAGATAATGAGATATCTATTCTGTCCAATCACCTGCTCCAGCAGGGTTAGAAGGAGTGTGTGTGTGTGTGTTTCTCCTTGTAATTTACCAGTACATTTTGGTTTTGCTTTCTTCAGAATTGGCACTGTAATACATTGGGGAAAAGTAATTTTAGGGTGGAGATCTGGTCCAATGGATCCTGTTTAAAGCCTCAACAAAATGTGAGAGCTTCCTGATAGTCTTGACCATGTTTCGTCCACAAAACCTTTAATAGAAGCCAAAGAGGTTTCAATGTGGAAAAGGGCCTCAGTCTAAACTAGGCCTCCTTCAATCTGATGCATCAGGTCTCTCTCTCTCTCTCTCTCTCTCTCTCTCCCTCCTTCCCTCCCTCCTTCCTTCCCTCCCTCCCTCTCAGACTGGCTTTGCTCTACTTTCCTGATGTGCCTGCGGGGCCAGCGCTTCGAACATGGATGGATGGATGGATGGATGGATGGAGAGAGAGAGAGACAGGCAGGCAGGCAGGCAGGTAGGTATGCAGGAAGGCAGGCAGGCAAACAGACAGACCTTTTGGATGGATGGATGGATGGATGGACGGACGGATGGATGGATGGACAGACAGACAGAATGCGACAGTGGCGGCACTTTGGGAAAGCGGTGGCAACGGCTTTTCCCAATGTGCTGCCGCATTCGAGGCACCGGTTCTGGAGCATTACTACAGTCAATGGGTGAACCTGCAGGGCCGGTGCCTCAAACGCCCCCCTGCAGCCTCTTAGCGTCCCCAAGGGGGCCAGCAGAGGGGCACTAAGAGGCGGCAAGAGGGCGGCGCATCGAACGTGGCCATGGCAGCACGTAACGTGCCACTGCTTCCGCATTGGAGGCGCCGGCTCTGGAGCGGTGCTACAGTCAATGAGTGAACCTGCAGGGCCAGCACCTCGAACGCCCCCCTGCCGCCTCTTAGCACCTGCTAGCTCCCTTGCCTCTTAGAGCCCCCCTAAGGCATCCCCCCCCAGGGGGCAGTACCACCCACTTTGTCAACCACTGATATAGGGTATTGTATTTAAGGACTGAATCATGTAGTCCAATCACATTCAAGTGTTCTGATTGAATATAAGGAAGTGGGAAGAAATATATGGGAATCTGTACACCTTTCCCCATTAAAGCTTTTTCTCTCTCTCCAAAGCTTGAAGGAAAAGTATAAAATCCGGATGTATCTGGTACAGTATCTCTCCGAATGCTAATTCTCCCTTGAAGACCATAGAGGTTGGCCCAGAACTTTAATTAAGTATTTTCTAGGCTCAATGAAGATAAGTCATATTAGAATGCATCATCTCAGCTCTGCCATCATTAATGTCTTCTTTTAATCCATCCAAATAGATTAATTTAAAAGAACTCCAGATAACACCATATATTTCTGATCAATTATTTATTTTGTAAACCTTCCGAACAAACTCAAACTGTAGAGCCAAAATACATGAGCCTGACCCAATTTAAATACACTATCTATAAATTACTTTTGCAAAGTATATTTCTTTTTTCAAAAGGTGCTTTTTTGTATTATTTTTTTTGTAAAAAAATTATTTGGATTTTCACAATGCATAATACAAATAAAATATCTTTTTTTGAGAATAGCATGGTACCAGGTTATCACTTCTCCATACAGACACAAACTCAATTTCATATTCGTCTTTGTGTTCTATTCCATATCTTATTACTATTTTAACATTTTCTCAATAATTTTTCCCTTCCCTTAGTTTTCTCAACCTTGCTTTTAATAATCTCATTCCTTTCTAAATTCAATTATATATATATATATATTTCTAAGTTTCAATATCTTTCTAATCATTATATTTATTCTTTTGTCTGTCCTGTATTAATTTCATATTTTCTTTTCTCATTAAACAAAATTTTCCCCTGTAGTTACTAATTGGAGTATGACATCATTGTATCTTTTAATTTTGTCCATTCAACTCCTTCAAACTTCAATTTATGCCTTCACAATTATAACATTCAATATAACACATAACTTCCAGTCAAATTCTGCTTGGTACATTCTTAAAATACTCACTGAGTTCTTAAAGAGAAAGAATAATTGTATATAACAATAATAAATAAAATACTTATTATATTCCAATTCAGCTCTATCATTAATGTTAGTTATAATCTTTAACATCTTTAACATTTCTTTTCAATGGGATATCATACTTCCTTAGGAACACTTATAATATTTCCATATTTTTTTCATATTTCTTTCATATTCCTCTTCACTTAAATTTTTATAACTCATTAATAATAATTAAAATCTTCCCTCCCTTTCCTAATTTCATTCTCTCATTCTCTTTATTTCATTTATTTATTAACAAACATTCCACTCCATTACAATGAGTATTTTATCTATCATTTTAATCACACTTGTTTCATATTTTCGAAGTTCATTTCTATTACTAAAAGGTGCTTTTTTGTATTTTGGTTCATACCAATATGACAGAGAGAGAGAGAGTGAAAGAGATAGAGATACAGAGGGAGAGAGACAGAGACAGACAAGAGAGATAGACAAGAGAGAGAGAGAGAGACAAGAGAGAGAGAGACAAGAGACAGAGATACAGAGGAGAGAGACAGAGAGACACAGAGACGGACAAGAGAGAGAGAGAGAGACAGAGAGAGACAAGAGACAGAGATACAGAGGAGAGAGACAGAGAGACACAGAGACGGACAAGAGAGAGAGAGAGAGAGAGAGAGAGAGAGAGACAAGAGAGAAGAGACAAGAGAGAGAGACAGAGAGAGAGAGAGATACAGAGACAGAGGAGAGATACAGAGGAGAGAGACAGAGAGAGACAAGAGAGAGAGAGACAGAGAGACACACAAGAGAGACAAAGTCAGAGATACACAGAGACATAGAGACAGATATAGAGACAGAGAGACAGAAAAGAGAGAGAGACAGAGAGAGACAGAGACAGAGACAGAGACAGAGAGATGGTGGAGCTCTCACGTTACAGTCAGGAGTCTGTGAGTTTGATCCTAGATGGAGGCTAATATTTGGAATATACTCTCCTGCTCAAGCAGGGGGTTGGTCTAGATGATCTCCAAGGTCCCTTCCCACTCTGTTATTTTATTCTATGAGATAGAGAGACAGAGACACAGAGAGAGATCATCATTATATAAAAAGCTGATAATAACTTCAATTGATAGATAATTATTGGGTAACGCAGAACAGGGAAGTTACATTTCAAGGGGAAAGTAGTCCTCTACTTACAACAGTTCATTTAGTGACCATTCAGAGTTACAGCAGCACTGAAAAAAGTGACTTATGACCATTTCTCACCGTTACAACCTTTGCAGCATTCCCATCATTATGCAATCAAAATCCACATGCTTGATAACTGATTCACATTTATGACCATTGCTGGGTCCCAAGCTCATGTGATCTCCTTCTGCGACCTTCTGACGAGAAAAGTCAATGGAGAAACCAGATTCATTGAGCAACTGAGTTACTAACTGATCAGCTCCAATGAGTGATTTAAGATCTGTGGCAAGAAAGGTCATAAAACGGGGCAAAACTCATTTAACAAATGTCTCACTTAGCAACATAAATTTTGGGGCTCCATTGTGGTTGTAAGTCAAGGATTACCTGTACTCAGATTTATCCAACTGAAATATTTTTTTCAGGCCCATCTCTCTCTACACATTGTCTTTTCTCCCCCCCAACTGAGGCTGTTCTTTCTCCATTTATGGAAAGTTCAATAATAAATAGGAGCATGTTTCCATTTCTTTATCATAGATCCTTGTCATTTATGCACATGTATTCAATTTTTGACAGAAACCTAAAGAACAACAATGGATGAAATTACCACCTAGACAAAGCCCAACTTGCAAATATTGGATGTTATTTGATTTATTATTTCCCTGCTGCTTGTAACTAAGGCGATATTAGAGTCTCCAAGAATAGAATTTTAATTTCCTTTTTTATGATGGAAGAAAAAGCTTATGATATCTTCTGGATAAAGACTTAATATACACAACACATGTCTGGTATAAGAAACAGGGTTACAGTTGCCTCCCTAATATTTTCTGATATGCATGTATGCACTCATACACAGCAGCGGTGGTATTCATATATTTTTTTACTACCAATTCTGCGGGTGTGGCTAGGTGGGTGTGGCTTGTTGGGCATGGCAGGGGAAGGATACTGCAAAATCCCCCTCCCCTCCCCACCCCACTAACCTACTTTCCAGCTCCATTCTCCTGTGCAGGGCAACCAAAGAAGACCCAGGTGACCAGCTGGGACTCAGGAGGTAGAGGATAGATGGGGGCGGAGCCAGTCAGAGGTGGTATTTGCCAGTTCTCCGAACTACTCAAAATTTCTGCTACCAGTTCTCCAGAACCTGTCAGAACTGGCTGAATATCACCTGTAACAAACAATCACAAAAAGTTAAAGAAATTTGGGTTTTATATTGTGGCATTTTAGTAAATTTATCCTTTGCTTCAACCTATTCCATAGAGTCTTTATATTCTTCCTTGCATTCCTAATTATATAATTCGTGTTAAACCTTAATGCTCTGGTTTGTGTTGACATTAATTTGATTCGGACTCACCATTTGAAACCTTCTCAGGGATCTTGTGAGAAGCGATAGCAACAGTACTTAGACTTATATACGGCTGCCCAGTGCTTCACAGCCCTCTCTAAGTGGTTTACAGAGTCAGCATTTTGCCCCTAACAAAATGCTTACCGACCTCAGAAGGATGAAAGGCTGAGTCATCCTTGAGCTGGTCAGAATCAAACTGCTTGCAGTCAGCGGAATTAGCCTGCAATACTGCATTCTAAGCATGGAGAAGGAAGGAAGGAAGGAAGGAAGGAAGGAAGGAAGGAAGGAAGGAAGGAAGGAGGGAGGGAAAAAGGAAGGAAGGGAGAAAGGAAGGAAGGAAGGAAGGAAGGAAGGAAGGAAGGAAGGAAGGAAGGAAGGAAGGAAGGAAGGAAGGAAGGAAGGAAGGAAGGAAGGAAGGAAGGAAGGAATATGTCCTCCCCCCAATAATCTTGGTCTTCATTTTACTGACTTTGGAAGCAGGAATGAGATCCGACCGGTATAACTACCAGTTCTGTCGCTCTGCATTGGGCGCATATGCGCATGAGTTGCACGAGTATAATTTACAACCTGCTGAGCTACCCAGACATCTGAGCAGCACTGTGTGCAAGTGCGCAGCAGTTGGAAAAGCCCCCTTTTTCCTGCTTTTTCAAAACAGCTGCGGTTGAAAAAGCAGGAAATAAAGGTCGGGTAAGAACCCGGGAGGGCAGGTGGGCCAAAACAGCGGCAGACATAGAACCGGTTCTATGTATGCTCTCTGTCTGCTGTTCTTCAGAACTACTGGTTCTACAGAGGTGGGCAGAACTGGTAGAATCCCACCCGTTTGGAAGAATGGAAGACTGAGTCGACAAAGTGAATGGGGAAATCCAGATTCACTTTAAAATGACATGATTTGCTTAATGACCATGGTGATTCATTGACTGGCCACAGCAAAAAAAGTGGAACAATCAAGCACGATTCAATTAATGACTGCATAGCATAGTCATCATAGTTTCAATGTCATGTTGAAGACTATCTACAACATCTTGTGCTTCAAGCTTTTTAGCAATTGTGGTAAAGATCGGGAGAAGTGAATTCCAGTAGGAATGAGAATGCAGGTTTGGTCTAGTTTGGTCTAGTGGTTAAAGCACCAGGTTAGAAAATGCGAGTTCAAGTCCTACCTTAGCCATGCAAGCCACTTGGGTGATTTTGGACCAGACACCCTCTCTCAGCCCAACCCACCTCAACAGGGTTGTTGTGAGGAAAATAGGAGGAGGAAGATGTGTTGCCACCTCAACCCAGTCTCCTTCGGTTATTTGTAAAAATAAGAAAGGTGGTATATAGAGATAGATAGATAGATAGATAGATAGATAGATAGATAGATAGATAGATAGATAGATAGATAGATATGCAGAGATAGAGAGAGACAGAGAGAGAGACAGAGACAGAAAGATAGATAGATAGACAGATAGGTGGGATTCTACCAGTTCGCACCTATTCGCTAGAACCGGTTGTTAACATTCTAAGCAGTTTGGAAAACTGGTTGTTAGAAGAAATTACTGCCCTAATCCTGTAAGGAAGGCAGGAAAGAAACATTCTGGTGTTGCTTACAGAAACTGCTTCTCCGTTAACCCTTATTACATTCTTGGCAGGACTAGACTTCCTGTCTCTGGAATTTCTCTAGAGTTTTGTTCGCCTCCTTTGCTGGTACTTTGCTTGTGTGGAGTGACCATTCAAAGTTACAATGGGACTGGAAAAAGTGACTTATGACCATTTTTCACACTTATGACTGTTGCAGCATCCCCACAGTCATGAGAGGCTAGGGAGGAGATGTGTGCCTCGATGTGAGTGATGTTGAGTTGGCCACACCCAGCCAATAACATGACCACCAAGCCATGTCCACCCAGTCACATGACAACCTAAGCCATGCCCAACACTTAAGCCGCGCCCACAGAACTGGTTGTTAAAATTTTTGAATCCCACCCCTGGATAGATAGATAGATAGATAGATAGATAGATAGATAGATAGATAGATAGATAGATAGATAGATAGATAGATAGATAGATAGATAGATACAGTGGTGGGATGCTGCCAGTTCGGTATCTCTGACAATCAGCTGGCCCTCCCAACTACCCCTGCCCTTTCTGGTCCTATTTTTCCACATTTTTCAGCTCAGCTGATTCCGGCAGCACAGTGGATGCTCACACCTCAGTTGTTTTACTTACTGGGGCTGCCCTAGAAGGTAAGCTGTAGTGCTTGAAATTGATGTATTTTGAATTTGAAGCACACTCTCATAGAACCGGTAGTAAAAAAAAAAATTTGAATCCCACCATTGAATAAACAAGATAGATATAGAAGATAAATATAGAAAATAGACAGACAGACAGACAGAATGATTCCCTTTAAATCACCTATTTTATCAGGGTACCATCATATAATCAGAGGCATTGGTTCAGGATTTAGAAAACTACAGTATGAGCTTTCAACGTTTTCTACATGTCATGGTGTTTTCTTCCTCTTTAATTTCTGACCCTTCCGCAGGCAAATTGTGCATCATAAACTTGAAATTGCTGAAGATAATTTATTTGCCCCATAATAGGGGAACTACAGAATAGCAAAAGGAATAGGCAGCCTCTTCTCCCTATTCCAGCCATTTTAAATGAAACCGAGAAGAACCTGGCTGTGAGTACTCACAAAATCGATGGTAGAAAAGTTTATAGAAATACAGGACGTGGAAGAAATGCACTGCTTTAGATGAGGAATCACACAGGCACCCACACACATACTTACTTTCCTCCCTTTAGCTCATCTTTCTTCATTAATTGGTTCCATCCCTTCTATCCTCCAGACTTTTCACCCATCTCTCTAATAGTCACCAAAGAATTCAATATATTGATGGTGCAAAGGGAAGCCAAGCCAAGTGCTTTAATGAGGTCATTGCACACAGCAGAAAGAGCTTCAGTGCCGAATTTTCTGGAATACAATGGAATGATTACTAGTATCTTGGCTGCATTAGATTTTAGTTTTCTTTGGAAGAAATAAACTATGTCTCAAGAGCTTTTCAGATTGCTGGAGTTTTCTATTAAGAAGCCTCAGCATTAGATGAGGTGAGAGAGAAAAGGTTGCATATTACTTTTTCCTGAAACTTTTATCTTATATCTAGATTTTATTTTCCAAAAGGTATGAGCTCCTTCACTGTGGCTCTATTTCCATTCTTCCTAGCTTCGCTTCTATCAACCTATCTGACAAGCAGAGAACATTAAACCAGTGTTTCTAACTTTTAATTGGCAAAGAGAGGCAGGGTCTTTCTTTCTTTCTTTCTTTCTTTCTTTCTTTCTTTCTTTCTTTCTTTCTTTCTTTCTTTCTTTCTTTCTTTCTTTCTTTCTTTCTTTCTTTCTTTCTTTCTTTCTTTCTTTCTTTCTCTCTCTCTCTCTCTCTTTCCCATTTTTTTGGCAAAGTAGGTTATTATCGTGGTACACAGTTTTAGCTACATGTTGTCCTGTTCTATGTCTCTATTCCCTTGTTTGTTGGCAGATGGGAAGAGCCTTATGGAATAGAAATAGAATAGAATTGGAAGGAACCTTGGAGGTCATCTAGTCCAACCTTCTGCTTAGGCAGTAAATCCTACACCACTTTAGACAAATGGTTATCCAATCTCTTCTTAAAATCTTCCAGTGTTGGACAATTTACAACTTCTGGAGGAAAGTTTTGTTCCACTGATTAATTGTTCTAACTGTCAGGAGATTTCTCCTTAGTTCTAAGTTGCTTCTCTGCTTGATGAGTTTCTATCCATTGCTTCTTGTCCTATCCTCAGGAAGCAGGTCCATGAAGTGTGAGCTTGCATGGCTGACAATTAGATGTATCATCCTCAGATCCTACCAACGTTTGAAGGTGAGGCACAGCAAGATAACTTTCACACATTCTTGCAAATATAACACACACCTTGTGGAATGGGAAAACTCGATAGAAGAAAATATTTGGTGAGGTTCTTGGTGCTTTCTGAGCTTGGTAGTTTTCTTGCAGATGTTTTATTACCCAAACATCAAGTTGAAAGAGAACTAAGGACCTCTCAACAATATTTAAGCCATAGCTGTATGTTCTGTGCAAGGCATGTTTCTATGCAAAATATAAAATATACTTCATTTCCTAGATTTATTAATATAATAATAAAGGCAAATATACATGTCCCAGGGTAAAGCTGCAATCTAATCTGGGTTGGTCACTGGAAGTAGAAGTCTTCCAATTTTTCAGACTCATCCCCAAGTCCATCCTCAGGGAACTTCTGTCTAACAGAATGTGTGCTTTGGGTTATTTATGTGGTTGGGTGTGCCTTTTTAGTTTAGCCAGCCATCAATACCCCTATCAACAATTAAAAAGCCACACACAACCATGAATCTATCAGGAGGTAACAATTCCTCACATTTCACAACTGCTATACTTCCTCAGAGAGCTTTAATAGTGAACTGAGCCAAACATTAAAATAACTTTAGATATATAGATTTTTACCTGTGGGCATGTATATTTGCCTTTATTCATCAGCACATTATATTAATAAGTCTAGGAAATGCAATATATTTTATATTTTGCATAGAAACATGTGTGTGTGTGTGTGTGTGTGTGTGTGTGTGTAATATATCTATATATTATATATATATATATATATATATATATATATATATATATATATATATATATATATATCTATCTATCTTCATCACATCTTGGTTATTCGGTTTTCTCCCTCATAAAATTGGAAATATCTAGGCGACGTTTCGATGAAGTCTCATTCAGGCTTGTGTCTTCAGCTTTGTGCTTCTCGGAGTAATGTGAGCTTGCAGCTGCTTCTTCCTTTTAACTGCTAGTGGGGTGTGACTTGATTGGGTGGGGGCTTGGCTGTGTTCTGATTGGCTGGGGTGTGTTCTCATTGGTTGGGGGTTTGGCTGTGTTCTGATTGGTTGGGGTTGGCTGTGTTCTGATTGGCTGGGGGTGTGTTCTGTTCAGGTGGGGCTTGGTTGTGCTCAGGTTAGTCTTAGTTGCTGGGAGATTTGAGCTGGTGAGCTGTGATCCTGTTGTTTGGCTTCGCATTTGTGGTCATGCCACATCTTCATGCTGGGCGTCAGTTCCCTTCATGTATGGGTCAGAGGGTTTTGAATCGGGTAGTGATGCAGCTGCTGTACAGCTTCTGGTCCGTGGTCGTGTCTCATCTTCTGTGTGGGTGTGAATCTGCTTTCTACGTGGAAGTGTGGTGGTAGCATCTTGTGTGGGCCTCGTGGGTGTGGGTCTGGTGTCATTCTTCATGTTAGGTACTCGTTTGTTAATGAGGGCGAGTTTCCAAATGGCTGGTAGGTGGGAGGTATCATCTCGTTTATTTATGCTGTGTGGGTGTTTTTCTATCTTCTATGGCTTCTCTGATTATTCTGTTGTTGAAGTGTTCAGTTTTGGCGATAGTTCTGGTATTTTAAAAGTCAATCTCATGTCCTGTGGCTTTGAGGTGTTGGACCAGGGAAGAGGTTGGTTCTTCTTTTTTGATTGAGTTCTTGTGTTCTTCAATGCGTGCACTTATTCTTCTGTTAGTTTGTCTGATGTATGTGGTGGGACAGGCGGTGCAAGGGATTTCATATATACCAACCCCCCAACCTACCAGAACACAGCCAAACCCCCAACCAATCAGAACACACCCCCACCCAATCAAGTCACACCCCACTAGCAGTTAAAAGGAAGAAGCAGCTGCAAGCTCACATTACTCCTAGAAGCACAAATCTGAAGACACAAGCCTGAAGATGATGAATGAGACTTCATTGAAATGTCACCTGGATACTTCCAATTTTACATGGGAGAAAACCCGAATCACCAAACATCCACATACAAATACCAGCGAAAACTGGTATATATATATATATTCTTCTATGTGTGTTCTCCAATGCATGCACTTATTCTTCTGTTATGTTCTTCAATGCGTGCACTTATTCTTCTGTCAGAACACAAGAACTACACACACACACACACACACACACACACACATCTATATCTATCTATATCTGTATCTATGTACCAATATCTCTCTATCTCTATCTGTCTGTCTGTCTATCTATCTATCTATCTATCTATCTATCTATCTATCTATCTATCTATCTATCTATCTATCTATCTATCTATCTATCTACGGCATATGACAATCTTGTCTTCAACATTACTCTATCACACTTAATCAGGATCAAAATGAAAATCAAAGTAAAATGGTATTTTTGCCAAATCTTCACTTTCTCTCCAGGTTCTCACTTTCTATTCTCTATTTTCAAGTTGACAAAACAGTGGGAGCAACTAAAAACTAAAATAAATAAATGAATAAATCATGAACTATAAGATGTAATATTCAGTCATAACAGACCATAAGATGGAACTAAAAAAACAACAACCAGAAACACAAGTATTTTCATATACACAAGTACATCTTGAGTTGGCATCATCAAATAGGCCCTTTGTTCATGGCTTATCACAAAAGTTACTGCAACAAAAAATGTTTACATGCTGGGTCTGGCTAGATGACCTCAGTACTGTTTCTTATTTGTATTTAATGTCTACTCAGATTAATTCATTTATGACTTATTAAGCTATTTATTTTATTTTAAAATAAGGATATAAAAGCAATTTTGTTTGAGAGATGGCAATTAAGCAAGTGTCATGCCTCTGTTGGGATCTGATTCGGAGGGGGAGGTCGAGCAGCTGACAGGGAGTGGGAGTGTGGCTCCGGTGGCTGTAGAGGAAACTGGGGAAGGGCACAGTCTAGCTGGGCATTCAGAGGAAAACCCAGGGACACCCCCTCTTCATCCTAGGGCATGCAGGGAGGAACAGAGAAGGAAGCAACGTGAGTTACATGGGTTACATGGGAGAAAAGGGCCCTGATTCCCTTCATTAGCTGCAGCTGGGAAAACAGGATTGAAAAAGGGTGTTTGTACACAGCACCTTGCTGGAAGCAAAGCGTGCATTATCTTTATTTGTCAAGTCTTATCTGGGTTCTGGCATCCTCCCAACTGTGTGTGTTTTGTTATCTTTTGGAAGTCTGCAGTTCCTTATCCTGCCCTGTCCCGTGAATTGCTGCAGCGTGGTTTGTGTTGGGTTTTATTTATTTTAGATATACTTTGGGTTTGGACTGAATTTCTTCTCTTTAAAAACTGTTCTTGGGAGAGTTTTTTCTCCAACCAATGATAACTGAACATTGGGGGCCAAGTTGAAGGTATTAAAGGGAACTTACTTACTTTTGTGGCTTTGTTGCTTTTGTGCCATGCCCCAGGTCATCACAGCAAGATTGGGTCTAGGTAGAATTTGGGAAATGATCAAGGAAGTCAGTCTGGAAAATAACAGAAAAAGAAATATCAGAATATGACAATGAGACAATAAGACAAAGCCATTTCTCTATTGCTCTTAATAAAAAATACATTGCTATCTACCTGTACCCAAAATTGTTCAGCTCATCTTGAACACTTTTTATGGTAAGAATATTTTAATATCAGGTATAATCTTTGATCCTTCTTCTTCCTCTGCTATGACCTGTGCATAAAATTGGTAACTGAATATTTAGAGTACTTCCATGCATCCTGAGATATTTGGAATTGAACTTATCTAAAATGTAACTCCTTCTTCTTGTATAATTTCATTCCAGGTACAAGGTCATTGTGACATGAACAATCTACCTTACAAGACTGGAATTTAAAGAAGCTACTTGCATATATTTTTTTGATTTCCTTCTGAATTAAAATATCTCTGCTTCCAGTCATTTGGAAGTAAGTTGTACATTTTTTAAAAGGGAGAAAAAAGCTCCCTCTTTCTATTACTTTTAAGGATAGATGTGAAAAATTCCATTAGTGTCAAGCTTGCTGGCAAAGTGCAAATTACGAATGAAATATAGAAGGATGGATTTAATTAAGAACTAAACAACTTCAGATTATTTTATAGAAAAGGTTGTGAAATTGTTAGCTCTTCTTCCACATGTGAACTGTCCCTGATATGGACTGTATCACTAACGGGTCACCATGGCTATAGTCATGAAATGGGATGATTCAGGAAGACGATCTATTTATTGAATCAAACAAATAACTATATTGAATTCTACTGTATAGCGCAATATTAATGCAATATCGAGTTTTCAATTCAATTGTGTAGAATGTAAAGGATGTGTGTTCATGTTTTATTTCTATAGTTAGAATGTACACTGAAGATGGCATTTAATTTCATTGTACGAGGTGCAATGACAATAAACTAAACTAAACTAAACTAAATGCCGGATTTGGATTCCAGATCTTTTCAAAACACAGAAGATGCCCAAATGTGATGTGAGAAAAAGAGTTGTATGTTTGAACTGCGAAGTTCATGGAACAGGCAAATATTAAGATGTGAGGTCCTTGGTGTTCTCTGAGCTTGGTGATTCTCTTGCAGATGTTTCCTGACCCAATTAGGTAACATTATCAGTGCTAGAATGATTGGGGTTTATAGCATGGATGAGAAGGAGGAAGACCTTGGTACTCCCTGGGCTTGGTTGTTTTCTTGGAGATGTTTAATCATCCAACTAGGTAACATCAATAGTACTAGAAGGTTTGTTGAGAGGAGGAGGGGGGAGGGGGAGGACAGATGAAGGACTGTGATCAGGGGTGGGATTCAAAATTTTTAACAACCGGTTCTGTGGGCGTGGCTTAGGTGGTGGGCGTGGCTTAGGTGGTCATGTGACTGGGTGGACATGGCTTGGTGTGGCCAACTCAATATCACTCACATCGAGGGATGCATCTCCTTGCCTGGCTTCTCATGATTGTGGGGATGCTGCAACAGTTGTAAGTGTGAAAAATGGTCATAAGTCACTTTTTTTCAGTGCCATTGTAACTTTGAATGGTCACTCCACACAAGCAAAGTACCAGCAAAGGAGGGGAAAAAAACTCCAGAGACGTTCCTGAGACAGGAAGTCTAGTCCTGCCAAGAATGTAATAAGGGTTAACGGAGAGGCGGTTTCTGTAAGCAACACCAGAATGTTTCCTTCCTGCCTTCCTTACAGGATTAGGCCAGTAATTTCTTCTAACAACCGGTTCTCCAAACTGCTTAGAATGTTAACAACCGGTTCTAGAGAATAGGTGCAAACTGGTAGTATCCCACCCCTGACTGTGATGCTCTCTGAGCTTGGTGGTTTTCTTATAGATGTTTTCTTCAAGATATTTTCTTGCAGATATTTCATGACCCAATTAGGTAACATTATCAGTTCTAGAATGAATGGAGTTTATAGCGTGGATGAGAATTAGGAAGACCTTAGTGCTCCCTGGGCTTGGTTGTTTTCTTGGAGATGTTTCATCATCCAACTAGTAGTACTAGAAAGTTTGTTGAGAGGAGGAAGAAGAGGAAGAGGAAGAGGAGGAATAATGAAGGATTATGGGATTCTTGGTGCTCTTTGAGCTTGGTGGTTTTCTTGTAGATGTTTTCTTGAAGATGTTTCATGACCCAATTAGGTAACATTATCAGTGCTAGAATGAGTGGGGTTTATAGAGTAGATGAGAAGGAGGAAAACCTGCAAAATTGCCTCTGGACAGTACATGGGAGATAGATGTTTTCTTGCAGATGTTTCATTACCCAACTAGGCAACATAATCAGTACTTGAATGGAGTGAGATTTTTTTTCTCTTTGTAAAAGTTCAATCCTCAGCTACAAATTTTTTTTTCTATGTTAAGATGTCCTTTGCCATTCTAGAGAATACACCAGCTTGCTCACAAACTTTTCTTAACAATATTTCAAAATAGGTTTTGTGTGACTTTCTGATTTTATTTTAACAGCCTCTCCCCAATCTAACCTGCAGCCCCAGAATTTCCCAAGAATCTCTCTCTCGTGTACTGTCCAGAGCCAACTTTGCTTTTTTTTTTTTTCTCTCTTTAAGATCAACAAAAGTTGCTTTCTGTTATGAATTCAAGAAGCACATATGGGAGTTTTAGTGAAGAGAGAATAAATCAGAAGGTTGCTAGATCTATGAAAATTAAATGTCTGGCAGCCTGCAATACAATGACAATAATAAACTGACTCTACCTAGTGTTGGAAGAAATATCCATCAGGTTCAGTTCAGGGGTGGGATCCGACTGGTGTGACTACCGGTTTGGGGATTTTACATTTTGTGCAAATGCACTTAACAAACATCTCACTTAGCAACAGAAATTTGTCCTATGTAAGAGATATCTTTTTGAACAGCCTTGGGATCCAAATAAATTTGTTAGGTTCTAACATTCTGTACTATTGAAACTTGAGCCAGCAGTTTGAAATATCCAGCTACGAAGTCAGGACCAGTCATGAAGTCCGGGCCTTAAGAAGTTGTGGGTGCTTCATCACTGGAGTTTTTAAGAAGGGATGTGTCTGAAATGGTATAGGGCCGTGATGGCAAACCAATGGCAATACCAGAAGTGATGAAACGGGCCCATTTTTCAGCCTCCAAAGACTGCAAAGTTTAATAATAATATTAGGATATATAATTGTTGATTGATAATATGAGTTATTATGTAACATAATTACAATGGTGACTATGAAATGGATGCACAAAAAAGTGGTAAACCAACCGATACACTGTCTGTAAATTTATGAAGGAGGATGATGCTTTTATGTTTGATGTCTTATGTTTTATGTGTTTTGTTTGTTGTCAAAGTCAATAAAACTTTTACTTAAAAAAAAAAGACTGCAAAGGCCTCTGGAGGCCAAAAAAAGCCTCAAATGGGCCAAAAATCAGCTGGGAGGTGCACAGTGCAGGTAAAGGGGCATGGGGGATTGCATGCATATGCACAGGGGTCTGGGTGCTGGCACATGCACATGTGCTATCCGGCACAGGAGCCCAAAAAGGTTAGCCACCACTGTTATAGGGTCTTTTCTTTTTTTCAAAAGGCAGTTGGACTTCATATTTCCTTTGGACTTTGAAAAAGCATCTTTGGGACAATCATGACCTGGATGATTGTGCATCCCCATAGACATGTTGTCAGGGTTCTGTTGGAGAATGTGATTTATGACACACCCTGGGAGGAGGGGGGAAACAGGGTCATAGGTGGGCAGTAAACTACATGGGGCAGAGCTGACTGGCTGACAGGGTTCCAACAGATGCCCTAATTAATTCATGAGCCTCAAACCAAGTTTCAAAAGAAATCCAATTATTAACTAGGAGCAACATGTGGGCATGTTTCCATGTGCAGTCAGCTCTGCCTCATGTAGTTTACTGCCCACCTATGACACACCTCCTCCCAGGGTGTGTCATAAATCACATTCTCCAACAGAGCACTTTTGTGGGCTGTAGAAAACACACCTCTCCGGCTGGCTCTAGTAACCTAGGATACAATCTGGAGAAAGGTATGTGTGGAAGGTGCTTTTGGTCGTGGCAACCGAGCTGCTCCATCAGTTCTCCCCCCTCATGCCTATGGCAACTCGAGAGCAGACCAGGAATACTTTATGAGTTGATACATGTAAGTTTTGGAAGCACTGCTTCACGATGGGTTGAGTTCTCTTTGAAGGAAACATTTCAAGAGATATTATTGAGTTGGTCCCACTCACTTTATTATGAATTCCAAATGAGGCCCACTAATAAAGCCCGTCACAGTGCAATATTCCTCTGTGATTAGTTAACTTAGGTCATTTAATATCCAGGCTGTTATTATCAATTTATCAATCTACTTCAGAGCAGCTAATTTTAGCGAACGTTCCCAAGGCTAAAATGAAAAAAATTAAAAATTAAAAAATAATACTTCCATGACCTGTTGTTTCATTATAAACCTCAGCTGCAATTAGATCAACCTGAAATCATCTTAAGGTGTAATTAAGCCAAGGAACATTTGCAGTACTATTCCTGGCTTCCTCTTGTCTTCCAAGCTGGGCCCTACGGCAGTCGATTAATGAGAGGCCATGAGTGCAGTCCCTTGCTGTCAGTCAATACCTGTTCAAACCAGCCACAGGGAAAGGAAACTGAAAAAATTGTTCTGCTCAGGACTGAGATAAAGGATGCACCTTTGAATTAACCCCAAATTCACCTAAAGATCACCGGGGATACTTGGAATTGTCTTATACTGTTGACTTATAACCAGTGGTGGGACTCAAACATTTTTACTACTGGTTCTGTGGGTGTGGCTTGGTGGACATGGTTTGGTGGGCGTGGCAGGGGAAGGATACTGCAAAATCTCCATTCCTTCCCCACCCCACTAACCTGCTTTCCAGCTCCATTCTCCTGTGCAGGGCAACCAAAGAAGACCCAGCCGATCAGCTGGGACTCAATGGGAGGCAGAGAATACATGGGGGCAGGGACAGTCAGGGTGGTATTTGCTGGTTCTCCGAACTACTCAAAATTTCCACTACCGGTTCTCCAGAACCAATCAGAACCTGCTGAATACCAACTCTGCTTACAACAGTTAGTTTAGTGACTGTTCAAAGTTACAATGGCACTGAAAAATGTGACTTATGACTGTTTTTCACAGTTATGACCTTTGCCACAGCCCCACAATCACGTGATCCAAATGCTTGGCGATTGGTTCATATTTATGATGATTGCCGGGTTCCAAGGTCACGTTATCCTCTCTTGCCACCTTCTGACAAACAAAGTTCCATGGGAAAACCTGACTCCTTGAACAGTCAGGGCTCAATTGTGGTCATAAGTGGAGGACTACCTGTACTGGGTGAGTGAAGAGAAGGACCAGGGGAGACATGATAGCATCTTTCAATATTTGAGGGTCTGCCACAGAGAGGAGGAAGGGGTCAAGCTATTTTCTAAAGCACCCGAAGTCCAGACAAGTAATAATGTATGGAAACTGAACAAGGAGAGATTCAACCTGGAAATAAGGAGAAACTTTCTGACAGTGAGAACAATCAACCAATGGAACAGCTTTCATTCGGAAGTTGTGGGAGTGCCATCACTTGAGACCTTCAAGAAGAGATTGGACTGCCATTTGTTAGAAATGGTGTAGGGTCTCCCTTTTGGTCGGGGGGTGGTGGACTAGATGACCTATAAGGTCCCTTCCAACTCTGATTATCTGTTATTATTATTATTCTGGGAAGGGGAATTTATGAAGAACAGGCAATTAGTGTAAATGGGAACAACTTACACAACCCAAGATGTTATACACTTCAGCCAATTGTGTTAATATGCCTTTAAAGAAAGCTAACAGGTAATCATTTTGGGTCTTATATTCCAAAATACCAACAGCAATCTTCACCATATGTTAATAAAATTGTTTTCTTACTAAATAATCTCAAAATGCCTTGAAAGCTTCTTAAATATACTGACAGAGATGGAATGTGTGGATTGAAGATTTCTTCCTTGTATCAATTTGCAACTTTCTCTTCAGAGGTGGGATTCAGCAGATTCTGACCAGTTCAGGAGAACCGGTAGCAGAAATTTTGAGTAGTTTCGAGAACCGGCAAATCCCACCTCTGACTGGCCCTGCCCCCATCTATTCTCTGCCTCCTGAGTCCCAGCTGATCGGCTGGGTCTTCTTTTGTTGCCCTGCACAGGAGAACAGAACTGGAAAGCAGGTTAGTGGGGTGGAGAGGGAAGGGGATTTTGCAGTATCCTTCCCCTGGAATGGGGTGGAAATGTTAATATTACAGTATTCTTCCCCTGGCACACCCACCAAGCCACACCCACCAAGCCACACCACGCCCACCATGCCTACAGAACCGGTAGTAAAAAAATTGAATCCCACCACTGTTTCTCTTGTAAATAAATAGTCATAGTCATTTTGAAATCCTTTCCTTGAAGAATACCGTAATTGGGGGGGGGGGGGAGGGAATTAAGGGAGGATCCAAGGATTGAGTTAAACGATTACATTTATGTAGCAAGGAATAGAATTTGTACTTTATTTTCTTTGAAAGCTAGAACTGTAGCATACCTAGAGAGATGTTAAATTTAAATATTCCTCATGATTTCGTATGATGCACATTTTAACCTATTTTGTATCATTGGTGTCTTTGTGTGTATTTTTTTTTTTTTCTTTTCAATTTCCATTCATTAGACATCATTATTCAGTTCATGGGGATCCTACTCAAGCTTTTGGTCATCAGTGAAATAAAAAGTAATGGGTGCTTTTACAGAATACGTTGATCATAATTGTCAAGTTACCTGGAAGTGATCACCAACATTTCAACCAGGTTGACGTTTAATGTGACAGTAATTTTCCTTTCTTCTGAGTGAGTCAGTCATGCCAAATGATGGACAATTTACTTTCCTATTTCTCTTGAAAGGTGTGCATTTATGCGGACAGTTTATCTTCTAAAAAGATTCATGCATGGTTAAAACAGTCCTTGGAATTGGGTTTTTTCCCCCTTCCTTATTTCATATTCATTAAATGAACAAAAGTATTATAGAATTTTGATGATGCATTGAAAATACAGGGCAGAATGCAGATAGAAGTACAAAATTAACATCACATTAATTTCAATGGCAGAGTTAACATTTGCTTCAATCAGTTCTGTCAAATTCAAAGCAGCCTAAACTGGCTTAACTTTGTTTAGAATAAACTTGGGATTTTAAAATGACAGGGACTGTGTGTTAAATGTGCATGATGATGATGAAGAAGATGGTGATTGATCATTGCACAGTCAGCTAGATGTTCAGACTGGGTTTAGCATTTTTGTCTACCTATTGAATCCTTATCAAGGACCTGGGATAGGCAGCTCTGGATGTTTGACGATGTTACAGATATCATCACAGGATGGAAGCTGTTCCAAGTAAAGCTACCTTCTGCAATTGACTGGTGATGAATTTGTCAACGGCAATAATGGGGTTCCAGTTGTTTTGGGACTGCACCCAAGGTGCCTATGACTATGGGTACTACCTTTGCTTGCCTTTGCCATAGTTGTTCTATTTCTATTTGTAGGTCTTTGTATTGTGTTATCTTCTCCAGTTCTTCCTTTCCTCTTCTCCTGTCTCTAGGCATTGCCACATCAACTATCCAGACTTTTTTGTATTATTATTATAAAAAACTTTTATTCATTAAACATGAAACTCAGTCAAGTGAACATTTAAATATGTATCACAAATATCATTCACTGGCACCGGTGATTGATACGGGTTGCTGCCAGCATTCTAGATATCAACTAAGTATCTTCTTAAAATGTATGTTGTTCTGACTAGCACAGTATTTTGCAGTTCCTCTGGTATTATAGCAGGAAGCTGCAATTGCTTGATGTATTTTGTAAAGTTCTTGGACATGGTACCAAATGCCCTGATGATAAATGGGTATCACTGTCACGTGTTTCATCCATAACCATATCGTTTCGATGGCCAGGTCGCAATATTTCATGATTTTTTTCCCCATTTCTTGTCTTCGACTCTGGCGAAGACAGAGATTAAAAACAAAGATTAATGATGGTCATATTGGGGAAAAGCTGTAACCATAGAAACACACAGCATTTTCATGTTATTAGGCAGAGTTCAGTTGACATGCAAAACTTGGAAGATCAGATTTTCAAGGTCTTTAATTTGCAGTAGTGTTTAATTTAGCTGATTTAATTCATTTGTTTTAGTGAATGTCTTCCCTCTGAAGTTCCACTGGGAAAGCACTGTGCAGAAACAGTGGGTTAAAGCATCATCTGCAGAATCTCACTTATCAAATGGCCATCAACTTCCAATGTCAAGACTGAGATCAAGAAACAGCTTACTCAAAATCACTGCCTCTCCCAACAACTGGTCACCATAGTCTGCACTAGAACTATGGAAGGCAAGTAAGAAGTTACCAGGCAACTGAGCACAACCACATAACCTTCTGCTATTGAATCAAGAACAACCTTGGCTTCAGAGGTGGTATTCAGCAGGTTCTGACCAGTTCTGGAGAACCAGTAGTGGAAATTTTGAATAGTTCAGAGAACCAGAAAATCCCACTTCTGACTGGCCCTGCCCCCATCTATTATCTGCCTCCCGAGTCCCAGCTGATCGGCTGGGTCTCCTTTTGTTGCCCTGCACAGGAGAACGGAGCTGGAAAGCAGGTTAGTGGGGTGGGAAGGGAAGGGAGATTTTGCAGTAACCTTCCCCCAGGAGTGGGGAGGGAATGGGGATTTTACAGTATCCTTCCCCTGCCATGCCCACCAAGCCACACCACACCAAGTAAGCCATGCCACGCTCACCAAGTCATGCCCAGAGAACCAGTAGTAAAAATTTTTGAATCTCACCACTGTTTGGCTTGTATATAAATCACTAAATAGACAGTGCGCCAGGGTAGAAAAATCAAACATCAGACATGCAAAATTCTGTTAATGTACACATTTGTGTAGTGTAATGTAATATAATTATCTGATCCAGTCATGTTCCCTATCTGATCTATTTAACAAGGCTGCCCCTATCATGGCTTGCACACCACATTTCTGTTATCCCAAAGGTGCTTTTTCTAAGAGGCAACTGGAATTCCTGGTTTATCTTTGAAGAAATTTTGCTTCTCATTCCAAGAAGCTTCTTCAGCTCTGACTGGATGGTGGGGAATGGGAGGATTTATATTCCTTGCAGACAGCTGGTCATTTGCATCCTTTTAGAGGGTCATTGAGGCCACTTGGAGGTGACCTGAGTGGTGCAAATGGGTCTGGAGCCTTTTTGGAACTGCTGAAAGGACTGTGTTATAGACCTGAGATAGATGATGTCTTATCCCTCCTCTGTTGAGAGAAGGCTGTTCAATTTTGACATAGATGGCCTCTGTGAGAATCTCCACAGACACATTTCTATTAGATTTGATGGATCTTCTCTAGAGAATGTTATAATGCTGGACAAGGTAGAAAGGAAGAGGGGAGGATGATCAGCAGTCAAGTGGATAGAGTCAGTTACAATGGCAATGGGTGCACAATTGGAAAACCTGAAAGAATAGATTGTCATGGAGAAGAAAAATATCTATATGGTCACAAGTGTTGACCCTGACTTGATGGCACATAATTGAATACTTAATCAATATTAACTTGGCATGTCCATAGCACCTTAAACTGCAACAGGGAATGGGTTCATACTCCCTTCACTTTCTCTGTTTCTATTCCATTCTTCAAATTAATAAAGTTTGGAAGAACCAGTAAAATAAGATGATCAGAAACCTACAATACTCTCCCAGAAATGTTAAAGAGATAATCCATTCTTAGCTCAGCTCTACTTAATACATAGCCATGTGCAAGTGGTACCATGTTAAATCCAAGTGCTTTGAAAAATAATCAACAGTGTGAACATCTCAAATTTTAGATCATCTGGAATGCTTTCCAATCTTTCCAGATTCACATGTCTCCAGGTTTCTCAATCAAATGGCTGGCTTTGTCTAAGCTCAACAACAAAACTAAACTTAATTAGATTAAACTAAGATAAGATAAAGGTGGATTTTGGGGAGACTTGGATAGAAAGGATCCTAGGTTTGCACACTACCTTGGTAAGATGACAAAAATCCTGTAATAAGGTTATGGTTAATAAGGGTCATCTTTTTTTCCAAGAACTTAAATCAAATAGTTCTACTGTTGTTAATCCCAGAAGCAAGATTGGACAATGGTATGTTGCCTTGCAAACTATGGGAATTCATTCAGCTCTGCCTCTTATGTGCTGTAGTGAATATTAAAACCAATCATATGTTGGCAGACATTCAATCTTTGATGAGTTACTGTTTCATTTGATAAGAAAGAGATTTATGCTGAAATTTACTGTACGTAGAATGAAAAAAAAAAGGAATGTGTTTTGTGGAAGTTGAAACTGATTATGATTATACAAGCAATAAAAAAGGCTAGGCATTCAAAGAAATATGCCATCAGGAGGCGCATAGAAACAAACCACATTTTCACATTGTTCAAGAGAGACAATAATAGAAACAGACTAGACTACATCCTCTCTAACAACCAACACCCACATAAGCAGGATTTAACACCAGGTAATCAAGGAGAAACAGGAAGCAAACCCCACATTCATGAGCACTGATAATGTTACCAAGTTGGGTAATGAAATGTCTGCAAACGAACAACCAAAATCAGAGACCACCAAACACCCCCAAAGTTCAACCCTGAGTGATTTACATTCTCCTCTACTGGAAACAGATTATTGCTATCATGTCTTCCATAATGAAAGTGTCAAATGGTAAAGTAAGTCATGGCAACATTTACAGAATTAACAGGTAGACACATAACTTCTAGGTAATGGGAATTTATCTCTACCGTCTCAGAAATGGAGGCATATGTTTAATATCTTCCAAAGCTAAAGCATCGTCAAGAGGTGGGTTGCTTCAACTCAGTTTTTTCCCCTCAGAATTATAAGAATTACCAGATCACGTGAAGTGTTAATGCCACTTTATAATGCCCTGGTAAGGCCACACTTGGAATACTGCATCCAGTTGTGGTTGCTATGATGTAAAAAAGATGTTGAGATGCTAGAAAGGGTGCAGAGAATTGCAACAAAGATGATTAGGGGATTGGACGCTAAAACACATGAAGAACAGTTGCTGGAATTGGTTATGTCTAGTTTAATAAAAATAAGGCCTAGGCGTGATACGATAGCAGTGTTCCGATATCTCAGGGGTTGCCACAAAGAAGAGGGAGTCAAGCTATTTTCCAAAACATCTGAGGGCAGGACAAGAAATTCATCAAGGCCAGAAGCAACCTAGAACTAAGGAGAAATTTCCTGACGGTTAGAACAATTAACCAGTAGAACAACTTGCCTCCAGAAGTTATGAATGGAAGTGTTTAAGAAGAGATTGGGTAACCATTTGTCTGAAATGGTATAGGGTTTCCTGCCTAAGCAGGGGGTTGGACTAGAAGACCTCCAAGATCCCTTCCAACTCTGTTATTGTATTCTAGAAGTGGTGGAATTTATCTGCAGCCTCTCATGTACAATCAATGTATTTGGGTTTGGGGAGTCCCTGGTCTTCTTTGAGCTTGGTTTTTGTTGTCGTGTGAAGATGTTTTATTACCAAACTAGGTAACATCATCCGTGGTAGAATGGAGTGAGCTTTGCTCTCATTTTCTATACTGCAGGCTTGCCTTCTCAGTGTTGATAGGAACCTTCTTCATGGTTCCTTAATGAGATTGTTGTTTAGTGTTAGCTTGTTTGTCTGAGTTGGTAATCTGAGTTGATTGGGACATTGTTTACCTCTTGATTGTTAGTGCTCTCTATGACGCCTTTAGAATCTGAATGAACAGTGAAATTTAAAAAATATAATAACATGGTAAAATGGTAGGCCAGAATCTATGTCACTGCCAGACCTCTTCTGCTGAACAGTTCCACAAAATCCTCTGCTTTTACCTGTACATTTTAATTTGCAAAGGAGTGGGGAATTCCACAAAATTAGAGTTCTCTCGGTGAATTTTGTTTCACTCTCAAAATTGTTGTCATGTATGCTTTTTTTTTTAAAAAAAAAAGTTCTTCTTGGAAGCATTTATAATATGGCATAATCACAACATTTTTACCCTAGGAAGAACATGACTTCTTAAATGGCATATCAGTGATGCCGTACTTTTCTTCCCATTGTTAATTTTCCTTTTCCTTGAAATTTCTTTTCTGCTCTTTGTGGCTGTTTATTTTCCTTGACAGGCTCCTTCTGCTGATCTTGCACCTTGAGAGGTAACTAAAGAACCGACAAGAAAGACTGGTCTCTTTAAAGAGACATTTCTATTATCCCACATTAAAGCAGCAGAAAAGAAGGACTCTTAATGAATTAGCACATGGGTTGTTTGGAAATCAACAGAACTGCAGGCTTAAAGCATCTGAACTTGATTGCCGCAGGACATTATTAGTGGACGCTAAGAATGCAAGCTGTCCATATTAAATTGGTACATTGATCCAAGTAATTCAGCGTTTTCTAAGCTGCTCCAAGTGAGGTGAGACTCCAGCTTCTAGGTAAGGTAGAGATTATGGCTGTTATTAATATTAAAAGTTGTGGACGATGCCAAGAAGAGTCGACTTACTCCATGAAGAAGAGAGAAGGTACTATATATAATTGGCCTCACTTCCAATATTCTCATTTGTGCTATTACATAGATATATAGAACTAGATGAATGGAATTTAGGGGTCTTTGGTGCTCTTTGGGCTAGGTTGTTTTCTTTCAGACCCAAAACAAGATAATATAATCAGTGGTTAATACAATGCTAGACTAATCAGACCCAAAACAGAAAACACAATCAGTGGTTAGTACAATGCTAGACTAGCATTGATGATAACAGAATAACAGAGTTGGAATGGACCTTGGAAGTCTTCTATCCCCCTGCTCATGCAGGAGATCCTATATCAGTGATGGCTAACCTTTTCAGCATCGAGTGCCTAAAGCGTGTGTGTGTACATCCCCAAAATGCCTACAATTTGTTAGGATAAATATGTTAAAATTAATAAGGAAAGTGGTTTGATGCAAACAAAGAAAACTAACTGTACAATGTTCATTAGCCCAATGTAAACTGTTCTGAGTCAGTGTCTTTTTCCAGTCCCTTGGGAATATTCTTTTTAAACTTTGCTTCTTGACAGCCTTTTAATTGCTGTGATTGAAGTGAAGCCTTTCAGCTTGTAAAACAAATTCGCTTTTGATTCATCAGATATTCACTAAAAGCTCTGAGTTTCATAATCATAATGCTGCATATTGTATAAGAAAAAAAAAAAAAGAATACTCTTCTCTAAAGATTAATTGAAAATAAATGTATCATTTTAGCATAAGCTATTTAGCCTAAATATTTAACTTAAGTTGCACATTAATGGCATTAAAGAGTGACATTATTTAAATAAAAGTAATACTAACCATCATTTTAACATTTTATATATGCAACTTCAGAGAAGGGGTAAATGTGTAACTTAAGCTAAATATTTTCTTTTGATTGCCTTATTCTGCATTGTTTATTGTATTGTACCAAGCTGCTCTACAGAACCACAAATTTGTGACATAATTAATAATTATTAGCACAGTTAATTATCAAAAGCACTCATCTAGTAGTCTTTGAATGAACAAATAAGTTGGAAAAGTTTCATAATTAACTGATGAGGCTGAATTTTCACATAGTTCTAATAATTAATAATGTATACTGTTTGTTTTTTGTTTTTTTTTTCTGTTGGGAAACTGAAGAAAAGGATGAAGTTTACATACCAGGTCCTATTTTGGGGGTGAAATCAATATAAGCTATACATTCATATTGTATGACATAATTTGGTTGACTAATTATTCAATCAAATTATGTCATACAATATGACTGCATAGCTTGTATTGAAATGTTGAAATTAATTGCTTAGTCAATCATTAGATTACATCATCTGCCTTTTGGCACTGGGAATCAAGGCAATGAACTAGGCTAAGACTAAATTAATCATGTGAGCAAGCATGTCTGATCCCAGGTTCTTAGGAAGGACTCAATGGGTGGACAAAAATGCTAAATTCGGTCTAAATCAGGGGTGTTAAACTCAAGGCCCATGGGCCAGCCTGAAAGGTGCTTAGATCTGGCCCAAAGGGCCACCTTGGAAACAATGAAGGAGCAACCTGCAGTGACTCTGCACAAGCTGGCCACAAACACAACCGCCCAGATCAACACAGATCAAACACAACCCTGATGCAGCCCTCAGTGAAATTGTGTTTGACACTCCTGGTCTAAATTGTTGGCCGACTGTGTGACCACATCAACAATAATAACAGGAACTGAAGAGAGATAAAATTGCTTCTGCGAAATTCTCACGAGAAAAGTGAAAACAACGTAAAACTATGAAAAACAACGTTGAAGCCATTTGACAACTAATATTTAGATTGAAAGGACACAGGAAATCACTTTAAAGGATCTAAAAGAATAAGAATTGTGCAGCAAGTGTTCATACTTATTCAAAAGCTAGTTGTTTTTCTCCTTTTAAAAAAGAGCACTCTGGGGAAAATGTTGTCTCCAGAAGTAGCTATTGGCAGCATACAATTCCCTCTTTGCTAGCTACAGCATATTTTATATTAAATTGCAGCTAGAACAGCTCAATGATTCAAATGCCTAGGAGCCTTAGAGGCGATGCAGATATAATCTATAGGTAGGGTAAGCTCAGGTAGATGGCACCAGAGTTTAAAGTGTGTTAGACCTTTTTGCAACAAAGAACCTCTCTCTGTATATACTGCTAAATAAGACATTTAGATGATTTGTGCGCTTACTTAAAAATATTTTCTCCGTGTCTTTTCTTTAAAGATTGAATGAAAAGCTGCACAAATAATATAAAACAAAATTTTAAAAAAGATGGAGAAAAGCAAAAAAAGAAAGAAAGAAAAGAAAGTGCTAGTCCTTATGCTTGGATCTGCTTCCTAGAATATTTCTATAAAACTAATGTTCTTCCTTTGTTCTGTTTTTAAATACATAGATATCAACTGTACATCTACATTTATCTTTATAACTATACATGTATGTGTGTGTGTGTGTGTGTGTGTGTACCTATCAGCTATCATCTGTCTGTCTGTCTCTCTCTCTCTCCCTCTCCCTCTCTCTGCTATCAGCTATCTGTCTACCTTCTCTATCTGTATATATATCTATATCTATCCATCTGTCTTTCTGTCTATCATTTGTCTGTCTGTCTGTCTATCTATCTATCTATCTATCTATCTATCTATCTATCTATCTATCTATCTATCTATCTATCTATCTATCTATGAATGCCTTCCAATGGACACCATCATTTCTGAAAATAGTATTTTCTGAAGTATGTTCCTTTATTAGAACACTTTCTTTTTAATGTTTCCATTGCTATAACATCCTATGCATATATATGAAAGACTCATTTTTGCCAACTCTTTGGTGGAAATCCGAGAAATGGAAATAGTATTTTTTTTTTCTGATTCATAGATTGATTTAAAAAAGTATGGATTTGTAAGGCTTTATCTAGCTCATCTGTATTACTGTATCAGTCCCTTGGATAAGAAGAAAATGAGAAGTTGAGTTGAAAGTCATCTGGAAATGCATTTCCCAGCAATGTATATAATCAAACTATAGAAGGGCAGCATAGATACCTGTGGCATATCATAGCATAGAGAGGTCCTCAAAGGACATGCCAGTTTCTTGCACAGGTCTTTAGCCTCCTTTGACTAGCACTTTTACTTGAATAGGGAAAGCAAATTGTTCTAAGAAACTGTATCATTCAGTCCAGTTTATTTTATCAAGGAATTAACTTGATTTCGCAAAATGAGTAATCTTGTTAACTGAGAAGCGACAATGACCCAAACCATGTTTTTTTTAACTTCAGTCTAAGGTAACAGTCTTGTTGCTTTCTATATAAAGAGCTTGATGGAGTGCTAGATGAATCTCATTTCGACATCTGCCATAAAATATTGTCTTCTTCCATCACCTAAGGTCACAACCTACCTTAGCAGAACCAGGATGGAGAATCCATATGGTGTGTACACAGTTCTATCTTCCAGCAAAGAGAAATAGTGTCATCAGAAGATAAAGCTGTAGGTTGCCCTTCTACCTTTGCCTGAGGGAGCTACCTCACACTGCCTGGCAATGTGATTTGGTCTCCTTTGAGAAGATTTTTCTAGCTGTCTGCCATTTATTTATTAAAAAAAAAAAAAAGAAATCCATAATGTGCATAGGTTTGTCAAACTCAATTTCCTTGAGGGCCACGTCAGGGTTGTTTTGACCAAGGTGGGCCAGGGTGGCCATGGCCAATGTGGGTGTGGCCAGCTTGATGTCACTCGTGTTGGGGACACCTGTGGTGGCCCGAACACTCTTGTCAGTGAAAACAGGTTCCAGAGCTCCGTTTTGGGCTGTAATGGCTTCCTGCAACCCTCTGTCAGCAAAAACAGAGCTTAGGAGGGCTGCCAGGGCCCTCGCATGCTCCATTTTTGGTTGAGATGGCCTCCTGTAACAGAGCTTTTGCCGGTAGAGACACCACAGGCCGGTCCTTCACTATTTCCAGAGCAGCCCCATGAGCCAGGTGTAAGCACCTTGCAGGCCGGATCCAGCCCCCTGGGCAACGAGTTTGACATCCTTGGTGTAGAGAGAGGGAGACTTCATGCATACTACGTATGGGAAGGATTCCATGAGTTTTCAGAGTTTGATCTTCAGAATGAGTCCCAATACTCAGTAAATGATAAAGGACCGAAGATCGCAGAAGAAATAAAGAAAACAAGAACCAGTATGTAAAATATGAAATGAGAACTTAAATTCAGGATTGTAACTCCAGGTGCCAGGTTGATAGGACCATCAGGAGAAAAATAAGATTCCATTTATGAGACTGCTCTCTCTCTCTCTCTCTCTCTTTCTGTCTCTCTCTGACTCTCTCTGTCTCTCTCTATATATATATGAGTGTCTCTTTCTCTCTCTCTTTCTCTCTCTTTCTCTCCCTCCCTGACTCTCTCTTCTTTCCCTCCTTCTCTCTTTCTCCCTTCTTCTCTTGCTCTCCCTCTCTACCCCCTCTCTCTCTGTATTTCTCTCTCTGTCTGTCTCTCTTTCTCTCTGTGTGTGTGTCTCTCTCTCTCTGTGTGTGTCTCTCTCTCTCCCTCCCTGTCTCTCTCTCTTCTTTCCCTCCTTCTCTCTTTCTCCCTCCTTCTCTCGCTCTCCTTCTCTCCCCCCTCTCTGTATTTCTGTCTCTCTCTGTGTGTGTCTCTTTCTCTCTCTCTCTTTCTCTCTCCTTCCCTGCCTCTCTCTTTTCTTTCCCTCCTTCTCTCTTTCTCCCTCCTTCGCTCGCTCTCCCTCTCTCCCTCTGCCTCACTCTCTCTCTCTCACACACACACACATTTATTCATCCTTTTAGATTATTTGATTTTTCGCCCCTCATGCCTTTGCCACAATGTTAACCAGAAATTTCTTGCTGTCTCCTCTCCACCTTCTGCAGAACTCAGGCTCTGAATGTCCCCTGCGCAAAAATAAAATAAAATAAAAGGATTGTACAGTAAATGGGCAATTCTAACTCTGAACACAGTGAGAATTTCTGATCTAGCCATCCTGGAAGACTCTGGATTTCCCCTTGGGAGAGAATATGTAAATGTAGTCTTCTCCAGATAAGCTGGCACAAATCAATTCAAGGCCACCACAGCTACTTGACTTAGCTGAATCAGGTGTCTTTTGACTTCTTCAAAGTGAATTGTGTCAGCCTATTTCAAATCATTTTGTGAAGGTGAATTGCTGTAGCTCTTATTCGTGGGATTTCTTATGAGTCTCAATATATTACATTTGATGTTATGGGTTGTAATACTGTTTGTTTTTATCTGGATCTCAAAGAGGTAAACAACATTATCAACAGAATCCATCCATCCATCAGAGCTAGCAAACTTTTTGTTGCTTGCTGGTTTAGAATGGATTACATTTCTATGGCCATGTTATCGCTGACTATTGATCAAAAGATACTTCATTGAATATAGGTAATTGACATAGATGAAGAAAATTCAAACAAGCTTCAAAGATTTCACTGAGACCTGGGAATCAAGGGCAGAAGTTATTTTCTGCTCAACTTTAATAGGGCTTCCAGAATCCACAGATAATTAGATGACATTTTCTTCCATTGAGCTTCTCTATAGTCTTATTTATTAAACTCACAGTGAACACAAACCTGGAGAACTAACAGATACCCTATTATAAGAGCCTTTTATTTCCTAGCAAGATTTATCACCGAAAAGATGCACACAAATCTCTTTTGTATTCAGCAGAAATGATAGACTTGAGTTATCAAGATTGGAACACCAAAATCTATAATTCTCTCCCTCGTTCTCTCATCTGAAGATAACATTTCCACAGGGAGTTGAGGGACTTTCAAGAACAAATGACATTTGGGGAGAAGCAAAAATTGTTTTTATCCATCTATTCATTAAATTTCTGTCTGTCTCTTCCCCCTTCCCCTTTTTCAAACAATTTTAATAATAATGAATATGGTGTATCCATGCAGACTTGGATAATCATTCCAGGTCATTTTTTTAACTAGATTTAAAGAAAGACTTAAATATAATGTCATGTCGTCTCTAGAACAATAGACATATTTTGATTTGTAAGTCAATTACACAAACACCAGGAAGAACAGAACAGCTGATAAAGACAAACCATTGGTGGATATAGGCATTCTGGTATTATAATGACAGACTGGAATAATTATAACAAAAATTCAGAGGGTGGTTGTCATCTCTGATTGAGAAGGCAATTCCCATCTCTATCTCTGTCCTGTCCTATTTTTAAAATGCTATAAAAGGAAAAAGGCCGATGTGGGCTTCTCAGAAATTAAAAAGTGGGAGATTGATATCATAATAATAACCATTAGGCACTGCAGGGTACAAAATAATACACTGGACTTCTGGATTAATGGCTCTGTGAAAGCAAGGCTTGTCACATCAAGGATACTTAATTATAAAATGGCTTTGGAATGCTAGACAACCTGTGATGTATTTAATTTAACTCATAGTTTCACATGGTTTGTTTTAACTCTTTGTCTCCTGTGTCCTTGTGATTTCTTCTTCAAGTACAACTCTGACTGAAGCCATTTCTCTTTAGGGATCTGGCTAAGCTATTGATTTATTCGATGCTACTTTTTATCACTCTTACAAATATAAGGTAAGCTCTATTCTAACTTGGGTTTGGTCATCTTTGCTTCTCAACTTAGAGAACTCAAACTCTTAGCCATTATGAGTTCCCTCAATTCTGTGATACACCACAAGGAATGCCAAGAACCATGGGTATAGAGAACTGCTCAGGCTCAATCCAGTCCAAAGCTCCAACCACTCTACAGTTTCATGTGGCCACTAAGGCTTGGGTTGAGCCAAATAACATGCTTTCTGTAATAGCCCCAACCTCCTTCTGAAAACCAATCAGTGCATTAGTTAGCTGGGGTGGGCCATTGTAATAGGTGTTGATACCTTGCAGATTGACTGGCATTTGAGAACTGGAGAATCACCAATAAGCAGAGGCAGTATTCAGCAGTTCTGGAGAACCAGTAGCAGAAATTTTGAGTAGTTCGGAGAACCGGAAAATGCCACCTCTGACTGGCCCTGCCCCCATCTATTCTCTGCCTCCTGAATCCCAGCTGATCGTCTGGATTTTCTTTTGTTGCCCTGCACCAGAGAATGGAGCTGGAAAGCAGGTTAGTCGGGTGGGGAGGGAATGGGGATTTTGCAACATTCCCCCTTATCTCTATAACCCCACTTCCTGCTGCTAGAAGAGGCGAGCCTGAAGCACCATTAAAATCCTTTGCAGAAACCCTAAAGAAAGTTAAGGAAAAAAATAGACAAACGCTACATTAAAATATGGGTACACCTATGTCAGCTTCAGGATCGACAATCTGTTTATGGAGATTCTCAGTCATCCAGGTCATGGTTGTCCCAAAGGTGCTTTTTCAAGAGACAACTGGACTTCCTTAACAAAAAAGCCCAAATGCCTCTTGAAAAAGCACTTTGGGGACTAATGGATCTGGCTTACAAAAAATTGAGGGTTGATTACCATTGTAGGGCAACAAACAACTGGAATTCTTTGGGTGCTTTGCTGCAACTTGTAGTTTATTTTATTTATTTTATTTATTTGTCAAGCATGCATTACATAACAGATATAATTAGAACATGATTATAATTACATGAAATGGGTATGAATAAAAGGGGACATTAGGACAGGGATGGTAGGCACATTGGTGCACTTATGCACGCCCCCTACAGACCTCTTAGGAATGGGGTGAGGTCAATAGTAGACAGTCTAAGATTAAAGTTTTGGGGGCTTGGGGAAGAAACCACAAAGTCAGGTAGTGCATTCCAGGCATTGACAACTCTGTTGCTGAAGTCGTATTTTCTGCAATTGAGTTTGGTTTACCTTAAGTTTGTATCTATTGTGTGTTTGTGTATTGTTGTGGTTGAAGCTGAAGTAGTCATTGAGGGGTAGGACATTGCAATGGATAATTTTATGTACTATGCTTAGGTCAGCCCGAAGGCAGTGTAGTTCTAAGTTGTCTAAGCCCAAAATTTCAAGTCTGGTGGTATAGTATTCTGTTGCAAGCGGAAGAGTGCCCAGATTTTTGCAACATAAATATGGTAATTGTAGGCACAGAACGTAAGTCCTGTGGATGCCATCAGATTTTTGTTCTCCTCCCTCACCCCAGGGCCTCATGAAAGTTTGCAATGAGACAAAGATTTTCCTACTTCTGTGGTTGTTTTTGCTTCAAATTCTCCACCCCTCACTCCTCTTTTCCAAATGACATTTCACTGAGGAGTTTAACTATATTAAGATTTGACTCCTGCGCTCTTTCATTCCATGCAGTTACTCACTGAAATGACTTGATTTCAACAGTACATGTGCATTTGTTAAGTATCTTGAAAAATATGTCCACTGTGTTTTTCTTCTCTCCCTTCAATTATTTTTGGAGTGATACTTCTGTTTTGATTTCTTCTATACAACTCTGCTTAAATATAGTATGAACATTTTTTTAATGTCTTGTTTTTTCCAGGAGGGAAATCTGCCTTTAGATAATCCGGACAGATGTTCAAATTGCTGAGCAGAAAACACAGCAGGTTGTATAAGCTGAAAAATACTAATTACAGCACAGAGGAATAATTCCCAAAAAGTTGACCTCATAAATTTTGCTTAAGGGTTCAAACTTACAACTCTTTGTAGTTTTTGATTAACTCTACAGAGGAGGAGGAGGAGGAGGAGGAGGAGGAGGAGGAGGAGGAGGAGGAGGAGGAGGAGGAGGAGGAGGAGGGGAGGAGGAGGAGAGAAGGAGGGGAGGGGAGGGGAGAGGAAGAAGAAGAAGAAGAAGAAGAAGAAGAAGAAGAAGAAGAAGAAGAAGAAGAAGAAGAAGAAGAAGAAGAAGAAGAAGAAGAAGAAGAAGAAGAAGAAGAAGAAGAAGAAGGGAAGAAGGAGAGAGGAGAAAGGAAGAAGAAGAAGAAGAAGAAGAAGAAGAAGAAGAAGAAGAAGAAGAAGAAGAAGAAGAAGAAGAAGAAGAAGAAGAAGAAGAAGAAGAAGAAGAAGAAGAAGAAGAAAAAAAAAAAAAGAAGATGGATCTTGACAGATGAGAACACGGGGCCATATCTAACAAAATGAAATTCAATATAGAGAAAAGTGAAGTCCTACACTTAGGCAAGAAAAACCAAAAGTACACATATAGACTGGGTGAAACCAGGCTCAATAGCAATAACTGTGAGAGGGATCTTGGAGTCTTGGTGGACAACCAGCTAAATATGAGCCAGCAGTGTGCAACAGCCGCCAAAAAAGCTATTGCAATCCTAACTTGTATTAACAGAGGGATACAGTCAAGATCAAAGGAAGTACTAATACCACTCTATAAAGCCTTAGTAAGACCACACCTAGAGTACTGCATCCAGTTTTGTTCACCACATTATAAAAAAGATGTTGAGACTCTAGAAAGAGTAAAGAGAAGAGCAACCAGGATGATTAGGGGACTGGAGGCTAAAACATACAACAAATGGTTGCAGGAACTGGGCTTGGCTATTCTAGTAAAGAGAAGGAGGAGGAGACATGATAGCAGTCTTCAATATTTGAGGGGCTGCCACAGAGAGGAAGGGGTCAAGCTATTTTCTAAGGCACCCGAAGGCCAGACAAGGAGCAATGGATGGAAACTGAACAAGGAGAGATTTAACCTGTAAATAAGGAGAAATTTTATGACAGTGAGAACAATCAACCCATGGAACAGAAGTTGCCTTCGGAACTTGTAGAAGCGCCATCACTTGAGACTTTCAAGAAGAGATTGGACTGCCATTTGTCAGAAATGGTGTAGGGTCTCCCGCTTGGGCGGGGGGTTGGATTAGATGACCTACAAGGTCCCTTCCAACTCTGATTATCTGTATCTAAGAAGAAGGGGAGGGGGAGGAGAAGAGGAAGAGGAGATTGCTCACAGTTCTATTTCTATCAAATGTATTACATTATTTGCTATTCCTAATGAATACGAAGGACAATGTGAATTTCATATTTACTCTGTAGTGTTCTTTTTTGGTATCTATTGCTTAATAATGAGTTAGTCTATAATTTCCATTGTCCAAATCTTCAATCTAAAGTCAGCAAAATAGGGGCAGGCAGTCTGAACTTGATGGAAGAAAATTATTTCTGAGTGGGTTTGAACAATCATTTTCAATGAGGCAGCTCACTATCTACAACATGTGAAAACTACTGCATAACTACAAGCATGGTAGGAATTAGGAAGTACATAGCCCACTTCTTTACATCCTGACTGCACAGCCATTCTTGCATGCTCTAAAGTCTAAAACATGTCACAGGGCTGACTATTTCACAAAAAAGAAAAGGAAAGGAAAAAACCCCACCCATTTACACAGTACAGTTTAAATTACTTATAATCTCTGTATAACACCAACTGATTTATTGGTAGCTTGAGCTTTAGAGTTTGCTGGTTCATGGAATTATTTTATGATTCTTTCCTGAAAATCAAAATTGTTATTCCTCGTTGAGGAATTGTTATACATGTTATACAATTGTTATACATATGTTATACATGTATAACATAACAAAATTGTTATACATCGTTGACTGTAATGCCAACCATTAGGTAGAAGTCATTCTTATTGAAGAAAAAAGAAAAGAAAAGAAAATGGCAATGAAATTTAATTTAAGGAATTATTTTTGAAGTCCAACCACAGAAGCATTAAAAATGTAACTCGTATGAGGTTAATTTTTTCTATGAGATCAGTAGAAACTTTTTAGGGTTTCAGAGGTGATTTGTCACCCACCCTAAATCAATGGACTGAAACAAGTAACCTTGATTACTATTCCCAAGAACTTTATATAATAAGATCTTATAAATCAGTTTAGGAAATAGTGGTGTTATTACTGATCTTCTAATGAAGAGAAGGACTAGGGAGTGTCATAATAGCAGAATTCCAATATTTGAGGAGCTGCCACAAAGAAGAGGGAGTCAAATTATTCTCCAAAACATCAGAAAGCAAGACAAGAAACATGGATGGAAACGAATCAAAGAAAGAAGCAACCTGGAATTAAGGAGAAACTTCCTAACAGTGAGAATAATTACTTAATGGGACAACCTGCCTTCCACAGGTGCTTCATCACTGGAAGTTTTTAAGAAGAGACTGGACAGTGAGTTGTCTGAAATGGCATTGGGCCTCCTGCTTGAGCAGGGGGCTGGACTAGAAGACCTCCAAGATCCCTTTCAGCTCTATTCTATTTTATTCTTCCAATATTTGAAGGGCTATCACAGAGAAGAGGGGATCAACCTGTTCTCCAAAGCACCTGAGAGCAGGACAAGAAGTAATGGGTGGAAACTTAGCGAAGAGAGATCCAACCTAGAAATTTAGGAGAAATTTCCTGTTGGTGAGAACAATTGATCAGTGGAATGACTTGACTCTGGAAGTGATGGCTGTTCCCTCACTGGAGGTTTTTAAAAAAGAGATTGGAAAACCATTTGTCTAGAATGGTATAGGGCAGGGTTGGCAAACCTTTTTGGGCTCCTGTGCCAAAAATTGTGTGCACTCTTACACACTCACGTGCCAGCACCCAGAAAGCAATGCGCACACACCCCATGCCCCCTACACATGTGCACGCAATCCCCACCCCTGCTGCCCCCTTGCTTGCACTGCGTCTCACAGCTGATTTTCAGCTGGTCTGAAACTTTTCGGCCTCCCAGAGGCTTGAGAAAGGCTTCTGCAGGCTTTGCAGGCCGAAAACTAGGCCCGTTTCATCACTTCCGGTATTTTTGAAACAACAGGAAGTGATGAAACAGGCCTAGTTTTTGGCCTGCAAAGCCTGCAGAAGCCTTCCTTAAGTCTCTGGGAGGCTGAAAAAAGCCTCAAACTAGCTGAAAATCAGCCGTGAGGTGCACCCATGCACAGTGAGGTAAGTTTGCCTGCATCTTGTATGCCAGCACAAATGGCTCTGCGTGCCACCTGTGGCACGCGTTCCATAGGTTCGCCATCACAGGTATAGGGTCTTATGCTTGAGCAGGGGGATGGACTAGAAGACCTCCAAGGTCCCTTACAACTCTGTTATTCTGAAAAGAGAAAGTGAACAGCAGAGAAGGAAAAGGAGAAAAATGTCAGTACTGGGTAAAATACGTGCATATTTATTCTGCACTCACAATTTAGCCCTTATTTTTTAAAAATAAATAAATAAAGCAAAACAAGTAAAGCAAAAGCACTTAGATTAAATCAGCCAACTGCCTCTCTGAGACTCAGGAAGCCTCATCCTTTTGGACAGAGAAAAAAAATGCATCACAGATTTGATAGAGGAGGCTTAAAAGGTCATGTAAAACTGCAAATATCAATTCTTTTTTTAAAAAAGTACACGTGGTGACTCATTGGGCAATCTTTCTGAACAGGAAATGGTCGACATTATCCTGCTCGAGGACCACAACTGTCCTTCCTCCAATAAAGAAGAATATTTGTAGCCCAGGGATGAAATGAGGGCTCCTTAGGGCTCTCTGATCTTGGTTGTTTTCTTGAAGACGTTTCATTACCCAACTAGGTAACATCATCAGTGCTGGAATGTATTAGTAGTAATACACTAATATATGCAAAGAAAGCAAAGCCCTTTCCCTTCTAGCACTGATGATTGTTAGATTTTGCAGCAGAAATTCAAATCCAGAAAGCACACACAGATGACTGATTCAGCAGGATTCATTAACTTCTTTATATACATAATAACATTTGAAGTAAAGTTTACAATATCAATAATAGATTCTTCCAATGGTTACAATCAAAACGCAAGCAGCAGCTTCAGAGCTCCTAGCAGAGAGAGAGAGAGAGTTAAGCCACGCCTATATTCTCTCTTTAAGTTTCAGTTTCTAATTCAGCTCCTATGGGCTGACCTTGTTAACCATGTCTCTGCCAATTCATGAATATTCTGACAATGATGTTATCTAGCTTGGAAAATGTCACCTAATTATCTGTGGATTCTGCAGGAGGTATTAGAGTTGAACAGCAAACAACTTCTGTCCTTGATTCAGATCAGATCAGATTAATAGAGTTGGAAGGGACCTTGTGGGTCATCTAGTCCAACCCCCCACCCAAGCAGGAGACCCTACACCATTTCTGACAAATGGCAGTCCAATCTCTTCTTGAAAGTCTCAAGTGATGGTGCTCCCACAACTTTCAAGAGCAACCTGATCCATTGGTTGATTGTTCTCACTGTCAGAAAGTTTCTCCTTGTTTCCAGGTTAAATCTCTCCTTGTTCAGTTTCCATCCATTATTCCTTGTCTGGTCTTCAGTTGCCTTGTCAATTCTCTGTAACCAATGAAGGATATTTCAATCCATAATCAGTGATAGCATGGCAATAGAAATGTAATCTATGGTAAACAAACAAGCAACAAAAGATATTACATAGCCTGGTAATGAAACATTCAGAAACCAAAGAACCTTCACTCTCACCCTACACCCGAGCTACAGATATTCACCATATTGCAAAGGTTTACTAGCTCTGATTGATGGATTGATTCTATTTATAACATTGTTTACCTCTTTGAGATCCAGAGAAAAACAAATAGTATTACAACACAAGCATTCCTTCTTCCATTTTCCCCATAACATTCTGTGGGTTGAATGACTGAGAAAGAGTAGTTGGACCAAAATAATCCAGTGAGTATTCATAACTCAGCGTGTTTCTCCCCATGCCTGTCCAACACCCTGATTCCAAGATATTTGAGTCCAATGTTTTCTTCCTGCAAAAGATTTATTCTGTTCATCAATTGACATTTCAGCTTCAAAGCAAAATCCCATCATCAAAATTGTTTTCAGCATTTTCCCCTGCTCTTGCCATGAAAATTTAAGCACTCTTTTTTTAGAAAGCTTAACTTCCTCAAAGAAGGCAGATAGTTACTAATGAGGTCTTTAATATCTGGCCCACTCAGCAGCTTTCAAACTGAGAAACAAAACTAAGACACGGAGAAGCTTCTGCATGTCAAACAATTTGCACTCGGGGAAGAAGAAAAAAAAGATGCTATTGCTAGAAGAGAAAGTGTCTGGAAGGCATTTGAAAGTTGTGCCATTTTCTATAATGTTTAAAATAAGCAATGATGCATAGATAATAGAAAGAAAATTGGTTCACCCCAAACTCGAGCACAAAACCAAGCCTCGTGAAGAAGAAATATTCTCGTGAATGATAGGTAGGCAGTTTGAAAGGAAGATGACTTCTGTTGTAACACATAATCATAGAAATAGTAGCAAAAACTACAGAGAAGCAGCAGATGTATATTGCCAGTCAAAAGCAGTTAGCGATTGCCAGCAGGGTCTTTTCACTATTGATTTCTGTTCTGCATACAGAGAGGGGTGGAAAAAAACTCTCGTCTCGGAAATGCAATTATCACGGTTCCATTGCAGAATTCACCATCACTAGTTAGGATATGATATAGAGAATCGGATTGTGAAGGAAGCTGCCATGTCTTTGCCAATCTCCACCACCACCACCAAAAAAAAAAAAAAAGAATGAGTCAAAAAACTGCTCAGGCAGGAAACCTTACACCACTTCAGACAAATGGTTATCTAATTTCTTCTTAAAAACTTCCAGTGTTGGAGAATTCACAACTTCTGGAGGCAAGTTGTTCCACTAATTAATTGTTCTGTCAGGAAATTTCTCCTTAGTTCTAAGTTGCTTCTCTCCTTCATTAGTTTCCATCCATTGCTTCTTGTCCTACCCTCAGGTACTTTGGAGAAGAGCTTGATACCCTCTTCTTTGTGGCATCCCCTGAGATGTTGGAACACTGTTATCATGTCACCCCAGTTCTTCTTTTTTATCAAACTAGACATACCCAATTCCAGTAACCATTCTTTATACGTTTTAGCCTCCAGTCCCCTAATAATCTTTGTTGTTCTTCTCTGCACTCTTCTAGAGCATGCACACACAAAACGTAATCACCGAACCAGTAGTAACACCGGTTGAATCCCACCCCTGCAGTACAGGTAGTCCTCAGCTTACAACAGGTCATGTAGTGATCGTTCAAAATTATGGCACTGAAAAAAGTTACTTAGGGCCATTTTTCACACTTTACAGTATTATGGTAATGAAGATTTACAAGCTGATCAGCTGCTGTAAGGCTGTAAGCCAAGATGATGAACTGAGGATGAGTCAGCGGAGTACTGCCGCTTTAAGAAGCTGTCTATATAAGGGAGGCCATGTGAGGGCATCTCTCTCTCTCTCCTTGTGTTCTATCTCCATTGTAGTCCTCCATGTAGAGTTGAAGATTGATTGCTCGCCTGGTATTTGCCTAACACATGTACGTATGCATATAGTCTTGTATATAAATCACTTAACAGACAAAGCCTCTGTGTCCAGTGTTTTGCTCCTGGGTTGTCTCACAACAGTAGTCACGCTGCAAACACTCTGACATACCCCATGGTCACATGATTGAAATTCAGACGCTTGGCAACAGATTCATATTTATGGTGATTGCCATGTCCCGCAGTCACGTGATCACTTTTTGCAACCTTCTGACAAGCAAAGTCAAGGGAGGAAGCCAGATTCATTTTAACAAATGTGTTACTAACTTAACAACTGCAGTGATTCACTTAACAACCAGGGCAAGAAAGGTCATAAAATGGGGGCAAAACTCACTTTATAACTTTCTCAATCAGCAGCAGAAATTTTGGGCTCAATTGTGGCCATAAGTCAAGGACTACCTGCAATCCATTTACATCTGTGCCATTAATACTATTGGAAATGTAAAATACATGTCTCCCAAAGTGCTTCAGAGTTCCTGATCCTTATTCTGTCTTAAATTCTCCAAGGAAATGGAATTTTTAGTGTAGCTGTGACAGAGGTATATTTTTTATTTTATTTTTTCCTCTGAGAGGAGAAAAGAATAATAAAAATATGTTAATGTGGTTGCTGCTTATCTGGAAGTATGCAAATAAATTCAGCAGTCACCTTGTCAATTAACTTCTTCCCACAAATGGGAACTGTGGAATTATTTGTATTTATGCATTCAGTTTATAAGCTCCGATTACAAAGGATTTGACAGAGGTAGAAGTATGTGTGACCAATACATTCTGGTACATATGTGTTTAGCCCTTTCATCATGCTATTTGTATTGATAACATCACCTAATCTTATGTGCAGTGAGCTTGATACAGTAAGGAATTAGGCTATAATTCCATGACTTTTTCATGACTTTTATTTTTATTTAATTTTTTTCTGATAAACTTAGAAAATCTCTACAGGCCCCTCACATCCTGCACATAATAAAGAGCCTCTGTGGCGCAGTGGTTAGAGTGCAGTACTGCAAGCTACTTCTGCAGCCACCTGCCTACAATTTGGTAGTTCAAATCCCACCAGCCTCAAAAAGTTGACTCAGCCTTCCATTCTTCCGAGGTGGGTAAAGTGAGGACCCAAATTGTGGGGGGCAATATGTTGACTCTGTAAACTGCTTAGAGAGGCCTGTAAAGCAGTGGTTGCCAATTGGTGGGCCGCGAGAAAATTTTGGTGGGCCACAGAGAAATCTCACCCCCAGTGCACCCCCCCAAAGCAATTAATCCAGGCTGTGCAGAAACACAAGGCTGTGCCATCCACATGGCTCACGGGAACCCTCCCTGCCCACTCACTCCCTACCCGGCAAACTTGCCTGCGAAATTGCTATTTTTCCTTTTTCCAACTGTCAGCTGTTCTGCTGTGCCGGGATTTAGATTAGCTAGGAAGCAGGAAATGGTTGGATTTCTTGCTTTCTAGTTAGTCTTTAGATCTTCAGCTCTGCTTTTAAGCACAGCCAAACCTCACTTAGGACTGAAGGTTCATTCAGTGCAGACTCACAGCAAGCAAATTTTATGTGACAGACTGAGCTAGCCGATGGCAGATAGATAGATCACTGAATGATTCTGTGAGCAACTCAATCTGCCTGCCTGCTTTGCCTGATTTTGGGTAAAAGTTGTTCTTTTTTTATAAAAAAATCAATATTTATATAAATATTTATAATCTTTACATACAATCCATGCCCAGCCAGTCACATGACCACCAAGCCACACCCACAAATTAGGCCATATCCACAGAACTGGTTAGTGGTCCCTGGGATTTAAAATTATGAGATTGGTGGTCCCTGAGGTCCAAAAGGTTGGTGACCCTTGCTGTAAAGCACTATAAAGCGGTGTATAGAATCCTTAATTTGCTACAAGAGATCCAGGTCCATCCTCCCTTGAATTACATTGACCTTTATCCAGATCCAAATTAGGGCTGAGCATTAGTTGACTAGATTCTTGTGCATCAGCTTCAGTAAATCTTCTATGCCAGTGGCTCCCAATCTCTTGGGCACCAGGAACCGGTTCCATGGAGAAAGGTTTTTCTGCAGACCAGAGGGAGTGTGATTGCTTGCATCCCATGGTGTTCTGACCTAGGCTTCCCCAACAGCACAAAGTTGACTCCTTGTCCTGATAAACCCCTTTTATTTAGTTTACAGTGAATTCCTCTCCAGCAAAGTCCTGGCCAACAGTCTTTCAAGAGACAACTACAGACCTTTATCAGGTTTGGAGAGCTGCCAGGTCAATATCTTCCAAATGCCACTCTGTAGCAGACAATACCTGGCAAGAAGTCAAGAACAGATCTTCACCCAAATGAACTAATTGTCTCCTGCAAACCCCATTCCCTTTTCACTCCACTTTTATCCCCTATGGGAGGGTCCATTCACCATCCACCTGTGGCTTTGTTCCCAGTGGACCCTTGTTCCTTAGCTGTTCCCTTCTTCTGGCAGCTCTGTGCATGCGCACACTGGGAACAGGCTCCAGCTGTTCTTCTTCCCCAGTGATCTCCAACTCCAAAGGCAGCTGATAACTGCTAGATGGCCCTGGCTGCATCTCTGTCTATGACACAGAGCCTCATGAGAGCCTTCCCAAAAATCCTTCCCATGTTCCTCCCAACCTCCTCACTGTCTGAATCTGCTGCCAGCTCTGCTGGCCACTGGCAGACCACAACACATAAATAAGGTTGCACAGCCTGGTTGCTGGCATGCCACAGACCAGTGCCAATTCATGGACCAGGGGTTGAGGATCCCTGATCTATGCTGCAACCTTGTCAATGATCCTGATTCTTTGCGCCTGACAATATGCAAGATAAAATCTTATTCATCACAACAGCTAAACATGCCTGCATTATGTTCAGCTTCTAGGGAATATGCCATCCATACTGCAGAACAGAATTTGGCCACTTGTCCAGAAACTAACCTCTTAAGCAAGCCCCATTTGCCTGTTGGGACCAGTTTGATTATGGAAGACAGTAACTTGGTCTGCCATAGGTGATAGGGCATTTTGAAAGGGTATACTCTGTCTCTCTTTCAGTATCTGTAAATGCACAATCACAGAGAGAGAGGGGGGAGGGAGGGAGAGAATGGAGAGACAGGGAGAGAATGAGAGAGGGTGGGAAGGAGGGAGAGACAGGAGAGAGAGGGAGAGGGAGGAAGGGAGAGAATGAGGGAGGGAGGGACAGAATGAGGGAGGGAGGGAGAGACAGAGAGACAGGGAGGAAGGGAGGGAGAGGGAGGGAGGGAGGGAGAGAATGAGAGAGGGAGGGAGGGAGAGACAGAGAGGGAGGGAGAGGAAGAAGCATATTATTTTCCTAATTCTTCTATGGGAAGATGCAAATATATAGTAAAAAACTCTGTGGGGATAGGAAAGGTGAGTACAAGGATTCATTTTGCAGAAGGGTTAGGGAGTAATTCTAGCCCTTTGTTCATTGAGGTTAAAAAACTCTCATTCCATTTTGCCTAAATTAGATACTGGAGCATCAATTCCGTAATGCACTAAATGAGATACAATTTGCTTCTTCTTTGAGGAAATGTATTAGTTTATCCATACAAGACCACCCCAAAAAGTGTGCTTTGTTAATAATTTTTTCCTCTATACAATTTAAAGAAAAGATTAATAAAATCTTTGCTACAATACCATATTTTTGACATTGCATTTTGCAGTTTCTACACCTAACATGCCAAGAAAAACTCCATTTTTATTCATATCTGCTTGCATGGAAAATCATTGAAAATTTATAGTGATAAAATTGTGCAGGCTATAAACCTGTCATATTAAATCTTACAATAATAGCAGTAATTTATACAGATGCAGATGGCTGCATAACTTAGTAAACGGTGGTGTTTTTGAAACTGGAAAACATATTGACTTCTGCAGTTATTTTCTGAGCAGCCTTGTTCTTCATCATCAGAAATGTTGGTCTTTAGGGGATCAAGAGCTGACTAATCTTCTGTTGTCCCTTTCTGGACTATTTTTGGAAATTTCATGATGTAATTACATCAGAATAGAGCTGGAAGGGACCTTGGAGGTCTTCTAGTCCAACCCCTTGCTCAACGGGAGACCCTATACAATTTCAGACAAGTGACTGTCCAGTCTCTTCTTAAAAACCTCCAGTGATGGAGCACCCACAACTTCTGAAGGCAAAGCTGTTTCACTGGTTAATCTTTCTCGCCCTTAGGAAGTTGCTCCTTAATTCCAGGTTGCTTCTCTCTCTGATCATTTTCCAGCCATTGTTTCTTGTCCTGGTGCTTTGGAAAATAAGTTGACCCCCCCCTTCCTCTTTGTGGCAGCCCCTCAAATAGTGGAATACTGGTTTCATGTCACCCCTAGGCCTATTCATTGGTTCCATGAAGATGACTAAAGGACTAAAGCTAGTCTTCATTGATGAGTAATTTGCAGTATCCATTAAGGATATATTTTTATTTTATTAACCGTATACTGAAGTGCCTGAGACTAGCAGAATTAGATTAGCACTTTTCCAGTACTCCCATTTTAAAATAGAAATTATGCTGATGAAGATAGATAGATAGATGGGTGGATAGATGGATGGATGGATGGATGGATGGATGGATGGATGGATGGATGGATGGATGGATGGATGGATGGATGATAGATTAGATAGATAGATAGATAGATAGATAGATAGATAGATAGATAGATAGATAGATAGATAGATAGATGGAAGATGGATGGATGAGAGAGAGAGAGAGACAGAGAGACAGACAGACAGACAGAGAGAGAGGTAGATACATATAGTACATGCATGCATAGATACAACTGATAAATGATTTTTAACACACAGTGTTAAGAGATAAATATCATTTACAAGATGTGAGCCAATGGCAATATGCAGAGTTACAACATTTGTTAACAAACATTGTCTTGGCCAAGTTACATTTTCAGCTTGTGAGTCACCTGAGATATTTGAATTTACCAAACCCTTTAAAATTTTTTAAAAAGTCTACTTTCTATAGGTATCTGATATCAATATATCAATCTGGTATACAGAAGCTCAATCATGAGTGGAACAAGGTTGGAATAATTAGAAGTCCTTACTGTGTATTGCCTGACGACAAGAGAATGTTTTCACTTTTATAGCAAGAGTGTAAATGGACTTGAAATTAGAACAAAAAATAATGTTTAAAATCTACTGGCGTCCATAATGTTTGTATACTGTAGGAGTGTCAAAAAGACAATCTTGTTGGAGATATAAAAAGGACAAGGCATATTTAAAATACATGTTTTTACAATGCCTTATGCTTACTATGTTTTGGAGATGCCATTGGATTATATAAATAGCATTATGCAACAAAACTAAAACCTTTGGATGATAATATTCTTTTGAACTACATACCTAGAATTTGACAACTGGACAACCTAACTAGAATTATTATGACAAAGACTGACATTGCAGCCTTGGAAAAACAAATGGCCAATTTTACTCAAGAGATTATGAAAATAATTGCTCTTGCCATCCATGAGCAGACTGTGGTTAGTAGTAGACTTTATAGGGACAAGTATAATAAAATATGGGATTTTTATACAAAATACAGCTGGTTAAAACCACAAATGTTGTATAAATGTTACATATGTTTGTGTGTGTTTATGTGCGTGTATACACACACACACATGCACACATATATAAATCATAATTGCACTACAGTAGATAAGCATATGTAGAATTGCAACTTTGCTGCTAAAATGATACCCTGTGCTGTTTACTTTTGTTGTATTTTTCACTTTTTTAAAAAAGAACTTTCTCTGTGGTTTTTTTCTTTGATAATGTATTTTTATTTTGTGCTTTTTGCATTTTGAGGGGGTCATTATTTTAAAAAGCAATACAAGGATTTTTGGAAAAAATGGTTATATATATATATATATATATATATATATATATATATATATATATATATATATATATATATATATATGTTTTCTGAGGTTCTCGGTATTTGTATGTGGATCTTTGGTTATTGGGTTTTCTCCGCGTAAGATTCAAAGTATCTGAGCAACGCGTTTGGCGAGGTCCCACTCGCCATCTTCAGGCTGGTGCTTTCGGCTTAGTGCCAGTGCAAGCAGTGTGTGACCGGGCTGCCATCTCTCTATATATACAAGTGGTGGGGGATGGTGTGCTGGGCTGGTTGGCTGTGCTGCAGCCTCTTGATTGGTTGATGGAGTTGATGTTGGTATAATGGGCTGTGTAATGGCCTTTTGTTGTAGAGATATCCTGGATCTTGTGCTGTCATCTCCTGGGTCGTTAGCCTCTTGTGTTTTAACGGCTTGGGTAATGGGTTGTGTGATGGGCTTGTGATATCTCTACAACAAAAGGCCTACCCATCCAACATCAACTCCATCAACCAATCAGAGAGAGCAGCTCGGTCACACACTGCTTGCACTGGCACTAAGCCAGACCAGCCTGAGATAGTGGGTCGCCACAGCCTGCTACTCGATCTCTGAGCCAATAACAAAGATCCTATATATATATATATATATATATATATATATATATATATATATATATATATATATATATTCTTAAGTTTTGGGTACTTACATGTATGGTATTCAGCTTGGTTGGGTATTTTCCCACGTCATTGTAGTTGTTCTTTTAAAGTTGTAGCAACGTTTCAGCAGAATCTCATCTGCCATCATCAGGCTTCTGTATTGTGTCCGTCTGTGGGTCAGACTTTTACAGTGGTTTCAGATTTAAATTTGGGGCAGCCTATTGCTGTGCCAGAATGGTTTTTTCTTCATCCTGATTGGTTGGAGTCTTGGTCTGTGTTTATTGGTCTCGGAGTTTGCTGTGTTCTGCTTGATTGGTGTCTCTAATATCTTCTGTCTGTTTTTGGCTCTTTTTGTATCTTGATTGGCTGGCAGCATTGTGTTACTTTATTGGAGGCCTTTAGTGCAGCTTGGCTTCGGGTAAATGGACGGCTATCATTAGTTAGGAAGCTGGGTTTCATCTGGGTGCCTGGTTGGGGTGTGTTTGAGCTGGAGGTATCAGGGGGATCTGTTTGTGCCCAGGTGTTTGCCTGGTTTGTGGTGTGGAGATTTTTTTGTTTGTGAGTGCAGGCTTCCAAATGATTGACAGCCTGGTGGAATCATCTCTTCTATTCATGCTTTCTGGTCTTTTTCAATCTCTATGGCTTCTCTGATGACTCTGTGGCTAGGGTTTTCCATAGTGGCCAGGGTTTTGGTGCCATTGAAGTTGATGCTATGACCTGTGGCTTCCATGTGTTGGACTAGTGAGGAAGTGTGTTCCAGCTTTTTGACTGCATTTTTGTGTTCATCCAGGCGGGTACTTATTCTTCTATTGGTCTGTCCAATGTATGTGGCTGGGCATGATGCACAGGGTACTTTGTATATGCCTTGGTTTTCCAGGTCAAGGATGGCTGCTATTTTTCTGTCTGTTTTGAAGGCAGTCCTGATGTGATGTCTGTGTAGTACCTTACTAATTTTGTCTGTAGTACCTCTTATGTAGGGCAGGACAGCTGTTCCATAGGTCTGTTCATCTTCTGGGTTTCCATTATGTTGTAGTGTGTTTTTGTGGATCAAGCTGGTGATTTTGCTTTTGTGGAAGCCGTTGGCTGTCAGTACTTTAGTCAGGGTGCATAGTTCAGTCTTAATGTGTGTCTTGTCTGCCAGGCGTTTGGTTCTGGTAATTAGTGTTTTAGCCACGGAGTTTATCTGTGCTGGGTGGTGGTGGGATTGGGCGTTGAGGTAGCGGTTAGTGTGTGTTTTCTTCTGGTATACGGTGTGTCCTAGTGTGCCATCTGTTTTTTTGTAGATTAGTACATCTAGGAATGGTAGTTGTTTGTTTGTTTCTGTTTCCATGGTGAACTTGATTTTGGGGTGTGTGCTGTTTAGGTGTGTTAGGAAATTGTTTAGGTTTTCTTGTCCATGGGGCCAAATCACAAATGTGTCATCGATGTATCTTAACCATAGTTTGGGTTTGTGGTTTTAAAGTTGTAGCAACGTTTCGGCAGAATCTCATCTGCCATCATCAGGCTTCTGTATTGTGTTCCTCTGTTAGGGATATATACCATTTTCGCTGCCATCAGGATGTGTATTATTAGGAAAATTGACCCTTTAGTATCCATCTACTAGCCATCTGTTATAATTCCTAATAGAAATAATTCTGGTTTAAATTCTATATATTGTCCAATCATTTTTTTCTAACCACATTTGGATTTGTCTCCAAAATTTCCTTGCTTTTATACATGTCCACCACGTGTGGTAGTATGTACCTAATAATTTTTTACATTTCCAACATTTCAAGGATGTATTACTAAACATTTTGGCCAATCTTGCCGGAGGAAGATGCCACCTGTAAAACATTTTATAAAGATTCTCTTTGTATGATGTGGCCAATGTCAATTTTCTATTTCTTTCCCAAAGTTTATGCCACCTATCCAATTCAATGTTGTATCCAAAGTTTTTAACCCATACCACCATTGTCTCCTTAACTTGTTCTGCCTTTTGTTCTCTTTTGTTTTCACTAAAACTCACAGAGGATATTACAGGGAAAATTAAGCCTGAGATCAGATCTCAATCCCTATTTCCCCACTCAAAAGGTGACAAGTCAGACAAATGTTTCAACACAAACTCTGGGGAACTGAAGAATAGCAAGATATTTTACCAAGTGGGAATGTAAAATAAACGTGAGAAAGAAAACAGCTTAATGAAGAAACAAAATAAGTGAGAAAGGTACAAATGATTACTACCCTTTTTATTTTTCCTCTTGAGCTAGACTAGAATAATAAATTACTTTCTATCTCCTGATTACCTGGGGAGGAATTTTTATTCATTCACACACACAAAAATGCTTCAACGAAACAAGGGTCCTTAATATAATGTGTAAAAATAATGAGCATTCTACAGATTCACAGCACAAATCAGAAGACTCTCATGATAATTAAATTGACTTTGCCTATATATGATCTCTTCTTGTTAAGAGGACATACTAAGATCCTAAAGCCAAGTGTTGAGAAAACTTTCAAAAGCAGCTTTTTTTAATCTTAACAGTCTCACTGGTACACCACAGGGTTATGTGTTGAGTCCCTTGCTCTGTACTCTTTATGTGCATAACTGCATTCCCATTGATGCTAGTAGTACTATTGCTAAATTTGCAGGTGATACAACAGTGGTAAAACTCATCTCCGGGGGGAGGGGGGTGAGTCTGCCTACCAAGATGAGGTGGACTGGTTGCTTTTGTGATGTGGAGACAATAGCTTGGTCTTCAACACCAATAAGACCAAGGAGCTTATAGTGGACTATAGAAGGAACAGATCAGACATCCAGCCCTTGCTTATCAATGGAGACCGAGGAGAGAAAGTAGCCCATTTTAAGTTTCTGGGTGTTACTATAAAAGAGGACCTGACCTGGGGTGTTCACATTGCAGCACTGGTCAAAAGGGCCCAGCAGAGATTATACTACCTGAGGCTTCTCAGAAAACAACAACTGAATGAAAAACTGCTGGTGACCTTCTACCGCTGCACCATACAGAGTATTTTAATTTACTGCACCTCTGTATGGTTTGCCAATTGCACAGTGGCAGATAGGAAAGCACTCCAGAGGGTTAACGTCATTGCCCAGAAGATCATGGGTTGCCCTCTCCCCTCTTTGGAAGAGCTTTATAGCTCCCGCTGCCTTAAGAAAGTTCAAATTATTCTCAAAGATCCATATCATCCTGGGCACCCACTTTTTTTTTGAACTATTACCATCTGGCAGAATAATAAAAACAAGGACAAATAGGCTGAAAAACAGCTTCTATCTCAGGGCAGTAGCTCTTTTGAATTCTGCCGTATAGTGCAGTGTTGGTGCGATGTCGGGTGTTTTGGGTTCAATGTGTGGAGGATGAAGGATGTGTGTTTGTGTTTATTTTCATGGTCATGGTCATGATGTGCACTGAAGATGGTGTTTGATTTCATTGTACAAGGTGCAATGACAATAAACTAAACTAAACTAAACTAAACTAACCTCAAGTAGGTAACAATTCCCAGAATTCCACAGCCTCTGTGTCCATTAGAGAGAATTCTGGGAGTTGAAGGCAACAGCAGTGACCCACAGCACAACAGTAGTCAGTATTAAAGCAGGAAGAAAAGAAGATTTTGGAGAAAAAAACCAGGTAATATGACTCAGGATTGTGTATTAGTTAACACTATATGAAACTGGAAAGGAGAGGAATGACTGTTGGCTACTCAATGGAGAAAGTTGTTCAAACTGAGAAATCATCTCTGCTTCTTCAGTGTATTTTTAATGCAAAGTTTTCCCACAATTCTTGCCAAAAGAAAACCCCTGTGTGATTGTACTCATAAAGTCACATTAAAGTTAAGTTTAACTTTACATTTTCAATTGAGAGGAAGAGAAATAAATATTAGGAATTTAATGAAACAGCCCCTGATCTCATCTACTTGTACAAATGCTGAGTGATAGGAAGTAAGAAGAATATGATGTAAGTAAATTTTGCTGTTAATGATAAATGCATCAATAGTTTGATGAATTTTTGATATGTAACAATTAATTAATCTCTAAGATCCTAACCTATAGCTGCAAAAATTATATGCTGATAAATTTATTTCCGTGAGGAAAAATATGTCTTTGTAGTTGATTGAGTAAGAAGATTCAAACTTAATTGTTTTTTCAAAAGAGCTATTAATCATGATAGTGACAATTTGCTAGAATGCGAGCTGGATAGCAAGCATCACATATTAAATACACAATTTAAGTACATAGCAGCTTACATAGGCAAAATAAATCTCTGTGTATTTAGTTTTTTATTGTTATATAGTATTTGATAGTTTAATGCATAAATTAAATTAACTAGCAACTACAACATTTAGCATATTACAGGCAACTCAACTGTTCTTTTTGAAAAAAATCAGTGGTGATTTGGGAATAGTTATCATTTAGATATACAAATTAACTTGATCTCATTACAAGATAAAATACATCTAATCAAGCACTTCAAAACAGTGATTGTGTTGTGTAAAAAGTGACATCCGTTCACTCACACACACACATAACTGCGGTTTACTGAGTTTATTAATATTCCCCAGAAATTCCCTTCAACAAAACTCAGAACTGTCTCAAATAAGTCCAGCCACGAGCAGGCCAATATTAGCCCACAGAGCAATGGCCCAATAGTTCACAAAGCAATTGAAAGTTGCTCAAACAAAATAACTCCACCAGACAAAACTTAAATCCACACACAAGAGAGCTCATGAGGCAAGAAAAGTCCAGCGTCTCCAAGACATGAATTAATTCCCAACACAGTGTCAGTCCAGAATGAAGCAGGAAACACGATGACCAAAAGCACACCGCTAGAAAACATGTTGTTCCCAGCAATGCTTCCATCTGTCTACTGTGATAAATAGCCAGCTTTCTGGTGCAGCCCAACAAAGATGGGTGGGACTTTCTCATCTTGAGTAGTCTGGCTGACCTCTGTTGCTCCTGACTTTTCTCTGCCCTATGTGTTCTCGGATGAAGTGCAGAAGGCAGTTCCTCCTCCTCTTCACCAGCCATCTGCCACTGCAAGCTTTCCTCAGCTGAAGCCTCCTCTAAATCTCTCCAGACATTCAAAGCCATCAATCAACTCAGTTCCTGATGTGCCAGGAATGATCTCACCCTACCCTGAGCCAGAGATGGTATTTAGCAGGTTCTGACCAGTTCTGGAGAACCGGTAGCCGAAATTTTGTGTAGTTCAGAGAACCGGAATATACCACCTCTGACTGGAGATTTTACAGTATCCTTCCCACCAAGCCACACCCATAGAACCAGTAGTAAAAAAATTTGAATCCCACCACTGCCCTGAGCTGACATCTGAGGAGGAATCTGGGGAGTCTTCCAAGGGAGACATCGCAAATTTAGAGTAACTACAGCATGCCATATAATCATAAAACCTTTAATATCTGGTCTAATTCAGTAAACATTCATCCATGCTTTGGTCATGATTCCTGAAAAAAGCAAGAGTCAATGTCCTATCTTTAAAAAATGTCCAGATTTTTTTTAAAAAATTAATTGGTGCCTGATTTAACTGCTAGACTGATAGCTAGGGCCAGTTGCTGGAACAGGGTATATCTAGTCTGATGAAAAAAAGGACTAGGGGTGACATGAAAGCACTGTTCCAATATCTCAAGGGGTTTCCACAGAGAAGAGGGAGTCAAGCTATTCTCCAAAGCACCTGAAGGCAGGACAAGGAACAATGGATGGAAACTCATGAAGGAGAGAAGCAACCTAGAACTATGAAGAAATTTCCTGACAGTTAGAACAATTAACCAGTGGAACAACTTGCCTTCAGAAATTGTAAATGCTCCAGCATCAGAAGTTTTTAAGAAGAGATTGGATAACATTTGTCTGAAGTGGTGTAGGGTTTCCTGACTAAGCAGGGGGCTAGATTAGAAGACCTCTAAGGTCCCTTCCAACTCTGTTATTCTAAATATAATCCAGGGTGTGTGTGTGTGTGTCAAAAAGTCAAGATAATGGTCAAAGAAATAAAGCCCAAAACTTTGTTTGTCTAGTCACAAAAGCCACATATGTAAAAAGGAGCAGAGTTTTGAGTGGTAAGTCATAGCTATTACATTTTTTGACTTTATCCCAACTGTGATCATTCCTGTTGCTGATCACTGTTAGGTAGAGAAAATGTAAGATGACCACTATGGAAGGTCTCCTCCACTGGCTGCTAATTTTAAGGCATTGGTATTTATTTGTCAACCGTTAAATAGGTTATGCTCTAAGGATTTGTTGAAATCTTGTCCAAAAGAAAGGTTCCTTCATAGAGATCCCTCTTCTCTGGGTTTTCTCCTGCACCTCTCTTAAATCATGAAATGCATTCCCTTGGGAATAACACGGAGCTTCCACTGTCTCTGCCTTCAGAAGAGAAGGGATGGCAGATGATTTCATTAATATTAATGAATGTTTTTTAACATTTCTGTTGTGTCGTCTATATTTTAATTACTGTTCAGTGCTTTGAGGGCCTGCTTAGATAGAAAGGAAGAATATAAATCAAAGCTCTAAATAAATAACAAAGTGGCAAAGATTTCCATGCTGCAGAGAAGCTGAAGCAAAACTAGTTGCTAAAAAAATATTTTAAAAGATAAAGGTTCCCCTTGCACATATGTGCTAGTCATTTCCAGCTCTAGGGGGCAGTGCTCATCGCTGTTACAAAGCCGAAGAGCCAGTGCTGTCCGAAGACATCTCCATGGTCATGTGGCTGGAATGACTAAATGCCGAAGGTGCATGGAACACTGTTACCTTCCCACCAAAGTGGTCCTTACTTTTCTACTTGCATTTTCACATGCTTTCAAACTGCTAGGTTGGCAGAAGCTGGGACGAGCAATGGGAGCTCACTCCATTATGCAGCGCTAGGGATTCGAACCACCAAATTGCCGACCTTTCTGATCGACAAGCTCAGCATCTTAGCCACTGGGCCACTGCGCATTTAGTCCAGGCTAAAATTGCTATCCGGATGCAATGGCTCAGTGGTTTAAGATGCTGAGCTGTCAGCTGGAAAACTGACAGCCCAGGTTTGAGACCCAAGCACTATGCAATAAAGAGAGCTCCAGTTGCTTGTCCCAGCTCCTACCCATCTAGCAGTTCAAAAGTATAAAAATGCAAGTAGATAAATAAGTACCACTTTGGAAAATTGGTTGGACCCCTGTCTTCTTTGTCATGGCCTCTCAAATATTGGGATACTTCTATCATATCACCTCTACTACTTCCTTTCACTAGACTAGACATACCCAGTGCCTCCAACACCATCTCTGTTTCTGTATGGATTTATGATCAAATTACAATCTGTGGTCAAACCCATACACCACCAAGATTAAGGTACTGGGGAGAAAAGAGGATCAAATCAAGAATAATGCAGAAAATTCCTATTCTAGCTACTCAAAAGTCAACTAGCACTCCCAAACAAGTGAGCAGGAAAGTCATTGTTCTGATCCTAAAAGAAAGTCTTCAGACTGGATGCAGAACTTAGAGCAGAACTGGCCATTAGCTCTTCAGGGCCACTGGAACTACCTTGTTTGCTCTGTGACTTTTCCTGAAACTGAGATGGGGTGAAAATGTTTGTTTGAAAAGTCCAGGGATAAGGAAGGAAGGAAGGAAGGAAGGAAGGAAGGAAGGAAGGAAGGAAGGAAGGAAGGAAGGAAGGAAGGAAGGAAGGAAGGAAGGAAGGAAGGAAGACATAAGAGAGGGAGGAAAGGAAGGAAGGAAAGAAGGAATTTGGAAAGAAGGAAGGCATAAGAGAGGGAGGAAAGGAAGGAAGGAAAAGGAAATAAGGAAATAGGATGGAAGGATAGATGGGTGGAAATAAAGAAGGAAGGCATAAGAGAGGGAAGAAAGGAAGGAGAGAAAGAAAGAAAGAAAGAAAGAAAGAAAGAAAGAAAGAAAGAAAGAAAGAAAGAAAGAAAGAAAGAAAGAAAGAAAGAAAGAAAGAAAGTTTCAAAATTGTCCCACCACATTTTTTTCAGTTGATTTAATACCTGAATAGCAAAGAATAAAAAACAAATCTTCATAGAATCAACTTCAACTCCTGGCGACCTTGTGGATGTATCCAATTTTGTTTTTCCTTAACAGCAGTACAGATGTAGCTTGCCATACAGTACAACACAGAATACATGTAGTTTTTTTTTCCACCTTCACAATCTAAGTTGGGGATTGCTTGTGATCCAAAAGCTAGCTAGTTCCACCTTTCTGTGACCAGCTGAGATTTGGCTTGTGATGTTTTCATGTAATTATGTATTTAATATATTTATTTCCTTCATTTTAACTACTATTTCTATAGGTGGGGTTTGCCCCAAAGAGATAGGTTATTGCTGTCTTTTCCCGTGCATATTAAAGGCAGCATTCAGGCCACTGCCAGACTATATTAAAACTTAATTTTAATGTAACAAAATGGATGGATGGATGGGTGGGTGGGTGGGTGGGTGGATGGATGGCTATTCAGGTATATGCTAAAAACAAAAGCAAACAAAACCTGACACTCTGTCTCCAATTTCTGATCCATCATGAAAAACAATTTTTAGGCCAGAGCCGTAAAGCTACGGATAACCCTATCAGCTTGAAAACTTGAAATCTGTCTTACTTTTGAAATGAAAGAAAATCATTGAAAGCTGCATCAACAAAGGTCAGTAAATCAATTGAACAGAAGTTGTGTTGGTAGGAACAATGTAAAGGGGGAAATAACTCAAGTCATATCTTCCTTGAAAAGCTGGTGGCAATTCAGAATGAAGAGGCCCAAAGAGCTCCTAGGTCATTTTGCATGAGGAGCCAGATCAAGAGCCCTTTCTTTGTCAACTCGTAAAACATTCCTATGCCTGTTTTTGAGTTACTATAAACAAGGGGGGGAGGAATCTGAAGGTACAGTGCGGCAGTTTAAAACCAGAAGTACTTTCCACCCTTACACCCTTACCCTACAAAGATTGTAACTAGGCTACGAAAATCCTTCATTGGAGAATGTGATTGATGACACCCAGCCTGTGAATATGCTTCATTGGAGAACCTGATTTATGATACACCCAGGGGGGAGGTGGAGAAACAGGACCGCAGGTGACTGTGAATCATATATGCCAGAGTTGGCTTCATTTAGGTTAATGCCGACATGTTGCTCCTAATAAATCTTTTGAATTTTTTTAAAGCTTGGCTCAAGGCTCATGATTTAATTAGGGCAATTGCTGGAACTCTGACAGCCTTCTTTGAACAAAGCCACATCTTGGACCTTCCAGAAGTTGAAGAAAATTGGGACCATCTGAATCTCAGTGTGGAGATTGTTCTATAAGGCAAGAGCTGTGACAGAAAAGGCGCCTCTAATGGGTCCCACTAAGTGGCACTGTTTTATAGAAAGAACCTGGATCATGTTCATGTTGCCAGCTCTGGTGGGGCAGGCAGTAATCCCCTCTCCTTTTTTGGTGTGTGTGTGTATACACACACACACACACACACACACACACATGCAGGTCTTGGCATGTTCGGGTCTTTTCCCGTGTAAGGTTGAGAGCATCTTGGCAACGTTTCATCAACTCCATCAACCAATCAAGACATGACAACACAGCCAACCTCCCCACCAGTATATATAGGGAGACGGCAGCTCCAATCACACTTTGCTTGCACAAGCACAAAGCCGAAAGCACCAGCCTGAAGATGGCGAGTGGGACCTCGTCAAAACTTTGCCAAGATTCTCTCAACCTTACACGGGAAAAGACCCAAACATGCCAAGACCTGCATACCTGTACCCGTGAAAATCTACGAAAATATAAACAGCTGTGAAAGCCTGACTCACAGATGAACACAATACACAAGCCTGATGATGGCAGATGAGATTCTGCCGAAACGTTGCTACAACTTTAAAAGCACAACTATAATGACGTGGGAAAATACCCGAACAAAGCTGAATACCACAGGGCATATCATTTACAGAAAAGCAAAGAAAGAAAAAAAAGGAATATTAACATATCTACTAATAACAATAGTAATAGTGTAACAGAATAGTTTTGACTAGATTTCTCTTTATATTAGCTTATTTGTAGTTCTGTTGGTTATATTGGCATATTTATAATTATAAACCATAAGAGCCTCGGTAGTGCAGTGGTTAGAGTGCAGTACTGCAAACGTCTTCTGCAGACAGAAAGCTGCCTGCAATTTGGAAGATCGAATCCCACCAGGTTCAAGGTTGACTCAGCCTTCCATCCTTCTGAGTGGGTAAAATGAGGACCCAGATTGTTGGGGGCAATATGCTGACTCTGTAAACCACTTAGGGAGGGCTGTAAAGAACAGTGAAGCAGTATATAAGTCTAAGTGCTATTGCTATTGCTATTTATATTTAGTTCGTACATAGCAATAATCTTTCTTCATCTAATTTCTACCTCTTATCTCTAACCACTCGTAAAATCTATTTCATGTTAAGTAATATTCTGTGCCTTCTTTGTCCTTTATTTTTAATGTCAATCTATCCATCTCTGCACAGTCTAATTTCCAAAATTACATCCTCATCTGATGGAGTGTTCTCATTTTTCCAGTATTGTGCAAATACAATCCTTGCTAATGTCAATACATGCAAAACTAGATATATGGTATAGTCCTTTTATCATAGCCCGGCATTATACCCAACAAAAATATTTCTGGTTTCAGATCTATATGGTGCTTGATCATCTTTTCCAACTATGTATGTATTTTCATCCAATATTTTCTTGCTTTCATATAAGTCCACCATAGGAGCAGGCAATAATCCCTGAAAACCTGTAGCTCCAACACTAACAGGATCTTCTCCTAGGCAGGGCTTTAAAGCTGACAACCAACATCTTGAATTGCACCTGGAAGTCCAGTGGGATCCAAAGTGCCTGTCATAGTTGGTACATGGACGTACCCAGACTGCACATGCACCACCATATTTGTGTAGTTCAACATCCTCATTGTACAGATAGTCCTTGTCTTATGACCACAATTGAGCCCAAAATGTCTGCTGTTATGTGAAATATAGGTTGTGAGTTTTGCCTCCATTTTACGGACTTTTCTTGCCCCCAGTTGATAAGTTAGTAACCCAGTTGTTAAGTGAATCTGGCTTCCCATTGACTTTGCTTGTCAGAAGGTTGCAAAAGGTCATGAGTAGGAACCAGTTGCCAAGCCTCTGAATTTTGATCACATGATTATGGGGATGCTACAAAGGTTGCAAGCGTGAAAAAT